>NC_052352.1:16553844-16642636 GCF_009727055.1 Benincasa hispida | reverse complement strand
CTTCCTCCGTCGCAACCATTTGCATTGATTCAGGTTGCGCCAGCTCCATCAATTGCGTTGTTTCCCCCCTGTCCTCCCTTATAGAGGTTGATTCTCCATCATTTTCTGGGCTCGCAGCCCTCTGCTTCTTTTCTTCTTCCTTTTTTAGGCGCCTTTCTTCACGCTGGCGCATTCTTCTTTCTTCTTCCTCTTCTTCTTCTCTTCCTCATCTTCAACATCATCCTTCTTCTTTTTATTCTTTTTCTCCTAGCGATGATGAGATGACTCAGCTTCTCCAGCCTTTCTCCCTTTGCTTTTCTTTTTCTTCTTTTCCTCTTCAACTACTTCCGGTTGCGTCTCCACTACAAAGCTGGTCAAGTGGGCATGCAGGTCTTCACCTTGCAGACCCCCAAATTGCCCTGCATTTTGGATCATTTGTAGCATGACCGGGTTTATTTTGAACCTTGCGTTTTCCTCAATAGTAGGCCTTGAAATCCCAAGTGAAAAAACATACAGATTGGGTGCCGCATAATTCCTCATGGGGATGTTGCGATTAGCAACCAGGAACACCTGATCCTGCGCTGGCCTAACAACCTCTTGATTTACTATGGGAACCGTACTGTCGTTATTATCTGCCATACTCGCTGCTTTCTTCCGCCTTATCCGATTCTGACATGCCCGTGCATGAAAGGTACGCTCTATCTCATGGTTAGCTTCGAATTTTGGTTCAGCACTAGTACTCATAAACCGTCAAGCTGCTCTCTGCGTTGAACAACCAGTACAACGAGATCTGTCCTGCAAATACCATAAACACACTCAAATAATAAATCGTTAACCAATCCCCGGCAACGGTGCCATAAACTTGTTACGACACAAACTATACAATGATGCATGCAAGGTTTAAGTCCATGTCCCCATTACCAGTTCCCCGACAACGACGCCATAAACTTGTAACGCAGAAGATGTAATGCAATGCATGCAAGCCCATGCCATAAACTTATTGTGACTTAGATTTTATGCGATGATATGTGATACTACTTCTAGATATGCGTTATTAACGAATATTCTTGTAGTATGTTGTGCGTTGTCACAAGTTTCCTTGCATTGAAACCAAGTATAATTTCACCGCAAGTTTCTCGGTGTGATCTGAGGTCGAACACAGAGACTGTTTTAGGTTATTGCGTTATGTTTGTGATATATGCGACTAGAGGTTTTTCAATTTTATAAAAGAGTTTGTGTACAAGTAATTAAACATGCGATAAACTAAAGTAAAGTGGTAAAATTGCGATAATAACATAAATTGTGTTAAAGTAAATTGCGATAAAGTAAATCTAAGCTAAGATGATACAAGATACAAGTTTTATGATACAAGATACTAAGGTCAAGGCTGGCTGTGAAGATTATGCAAAGATCGTGTAATGCGGTGACAAATCTTATGTACGAAGCAGAAACAGAAAAGATAACTAATATAAACAGCATAAGTTCCTTAATTGCGTTAAAGATATAAGTACTGTTCCGCTTTTCCCTTGGCATACACCTCTCGATGATCGGCCACGTTCTCACATCTCTGTGCTGAAACAGGGATGAACGTAATGAACGCAAGGTTGCTTCCATTTCTGGAAGTACTACTTGCTTTAGTTAACGCATTCTTCTAACCTTCTTTCAACAGATCAGAATGACATCTTCACTTCTGATCTCACAGGTGAAAATGTCGTCTAGCATGTCTTAGCTAAACACATTTATCTCTTTAGCACAGATTAAGTTACTTGTTTAATCCATATTAATTACCAAGGTATTAAGAAAACTTCATGGAGAAAACGATTAACGGAGGAACGAAAATAGACAGATAAGTGGTAATGAAAGTGATCAAGACATTCAATAAAACTATTTAGCATCTAATACATGATTTGTGAGTGAAGAGATTCAGAAGATGGAATACACTTGATGAAATAGAGTTAGAAACAAATACAGATAAGCGCCCACGTCTTAGTGCTGATCTGGATGGAGATTTGCTTGTCGTCGTGGATGAAGTGAATGGATGGATGAGCTTCCTTCTCAGGCTTGCTCAATCAGTAGCAGGGATCTAAGCACAGAGCTTTAGGGCGGGGATTTGGCAGATTCGCACTAAGACTCACCTCTCGGCCTTGTCTCTTCTCTTCCCATATTTCTTCTGATCAGTACTCAGCTCAGCCTTTCTCTCAGTAATCCAGCATTAATTAGCCCTTATATCAATTATACCTGTATCAAGTATATCTTCTCTGAATTCTATGGGGGTATTTATAGGTGAAAAACTTTGACTCTTGGCTTGTGGACCCCACTTCTTGTTATGGAAATTCCGAAGATGGAGGAAAAAATATTCCTTCTGTTATGCAATCAGACCGTCAAATATGCACAATGGTTAGTTGTACACATGTCACAATTCTTCGCGTTTGCGTTGCTCAGCTGCATCTTTCGATCGGTTGCTCGCATGCGGTGTTGTTTTTATTACCGCATGTGGTTGAAATTTAACTCTGGATTGACTATCGCATTGCGCCCTCATTGCATTAATCGTCTCTTCATTGTTGATTGACGGGCACAATGTGACAAAAATGCGTTGTTTAGTTTCTCGTTGAGCCTTGATCGCAAGCAGTGACTTGGTTTCCTGCAAAATAGAGGAAAAATATCCTCTTCTACCATCTTTACGATGTTAATGGGTGTAATTGCGATAGTTCATAATTATTGTATTTCTGAGCTAATTTTCATACAATTGACGCATATTCATTCACTTTTGGCCGCAATATCTAAATAAGGCAGCATAAATAACTTGTATTTCTACAAGTTATCAATACCCACTTGCATTGCACACAATTTCAAAAGGAAGTGTCCAGTCTGGCGTAATCAATACAGGTGCGGTAATCAGTGCATTCTTCAAAACTCAAAATTCGTTGAGGCAATTGTTGTCAAATTCAAATTTTCTATCAGCCTCTAACAACGCACTCAGTGGTCATGTTATTTTCGAAAAATCTTTGACAAAGCGTCTGTAGAATCCAGCATGCCTCAAGAAGCTTCATACAACCTTCACGCTTGTTGAAGGCGAAAGTTTTTCAATTGCTTCGATTCTTGCTTTGTCCACCTCCAACCCATCCTGGGAAACCTTGTGTTCTAACACTATGCCCTCCTTCACCATGAAATGACATTTTTCTCAATTAAGCATTAGATTCGTCTCTTCGCATCTCTTCAGTATCTTCTCCAAATTGGCTAGACAAACTTCATAGGTGTTCCCATAAACAGAGAAGTAATCCATAAAGATTTCAACAAAGTCCTCGAGATAATCTGAAAAGATAGCCATCATGCACCTTTGGAACGTGCTTGGTGCATTGTAGAGGCCAAACGACATGCGGTGAAAAGCAAATGTCCTATATGGGCAGGTGAATGTGGTCTTGTCTTAGTCTTAATGATCAATGTCACATTTTTGGGGATCTAGATAGCCATCATAATCTGGTTGTACCCGGCATAACCATCCAGAACGAAATAAAAGTCATTTCCAGCTAGACGGTCTAGCATTTGATCAATGAACGGGAGAAGGAAATGATCTTTCTTTGTGGCCGCATTCAACTTGCAGTAATCCATGCAAATGCACCATCCAGTTGTGGTATTAATTCATTGTTTTCATTCGAGACTACCGTCATGTCGCCCTTTTTCAGCACACACTGCACAGGGCTGACCCACCTACTATCTGCTATAGGATAGATAATGCCCGCATCTAACCATTTAATGATCTCCCTTTTAATGACCTCTTTCATCATAGGGTTGAGTCTGCGTTGATGTTCAATCGTTCTTTGTGGTACTCTTCAAGACTAATGCAGTGCATGTAGTACGCTAGGCTAATTCCTCTAATGTCAGCGAGCGTCCAGCCAATTGCTCGCACATGTTTCCTTAGAATTCTTATCAACGCATTCTCCTGGTCTTCGTTGAGCTCAGAGGAAATGATAACTGGCAGCTTCTCATTCTGCCCAAAAATGTGTACTTTAAATGGGTCGGTAGGGTCTTTAATTCCAGTGTTGGTGGTTCTACTAGGGAAGGTTGCGTTGTTTTTCTTTCTTCTTTTTCTGTTGGCTCTTCTTCTTGATTTGCAATCATTTCTTCTTCCTTGTTTTTTTTTGTTATGATCGCATTACAGGCAGCAAAAGATGCGCTAGCATCCTCTTCCTTAATCAAATTCTGGTCATCATCTGAGTCATGCAGGTCTTCCATATCCAGAAACTTCATGGCACGAATTATGTTAAACCTGAGCTTCTATTTGTTGATGCTCAAAGTGATTTCCCCTTTATGCACATCAATCTGAGCACGACCTGTTGATAAAAAATGGTCGCCCCAAAATGATGGCCACATCTTTGTCGGCCTCGTAATCCAATATGATGAAGTCGGCTGGTAAGATAAATTTATCAATGGTTATCAGCACATCCTTCACTTTTCCCTCTGGATGCACCAGAGATCTATCGGCCAGTTGGAGAGTCACCGTCGTGGGCACAAGTTGCCCCACATTCAGTTGCCTAAAGATTGACAGAGGCATCAAATTTATGCTGGCTCCCAGGTCACACAGGGCTTGCCCCAGGCACTTATACACATCTAGATGTGTATAAGAGACAGCTCCAAGGCCACACAATGCTTGCCCGATGTACAATCCTCCTATGGAGCAAGGAATAGTAAAGCTCCCAGGATCACTCATCTTCGATGGAATGATTGATTTTGAACTCTGAGTTAGCGCCATCGTGGCAAACTTACCAGCTCCCCTCTTCTTAGTTACCATATCCTTCAGAAACTATGCATAGGCAGGCATTTCCTCAATCGTTTCACTAAGGAATATTAATATGTAATTATTTTAACATACACAAAAAGCATTGGTATTGTATCTCTTCGTTCTTTTTCTTCCTTAGTCTCTGTGGGAAAGGGGATAACTACACTTTCACGATTCCCGTCTCAGTTGGCTTTGAGGTCGACGCAACCTCTGGTTCTATTGCTTCTTTTTCTCTTTCTTCTTCTTACATCACTGTAATTTCAGGTTTAGCCGCAATGGGAGCTGTCTGATTATGCTTTTTCTTTTCTCCTTCCACAGTCTTCCTACTTCACAATGTCACAACCTAACATTTCTCTTTACCTGATCCCCCCGGGATGTGTGGGAGTTCTGTTGAACTCGGTAGAGCCCCTTGCGGTCTATTCTTCAACTCACTCGCAATATGGCCCATCTGTAATTCTAGATTGCAGATGAACGTAGCTTGACTTTGAAGCACAGTTTTGTTTTTCTCTATGTATTGCATCAATAGGCTTTCCAAAGAAGCGGATTGCGGTGGTTGTGAGCTACTTGCTTGATTACTCGTTTGACCATTGTTGTGTGGGAAGAATCCTGGTGGCCCCTCTTTCTGCACCATTAGTTGGAAATTTTGTTGCTGATTCTTTCAAGTAAAATTGGGGTGGTTTCTCCACCCGAGGTTGTAGGTATTCGAAAAAGGATTATTTTTTACAAAGTAAACGGATTGTGGATTTTGTAGGCAATCTTCCATCGCATGTCCATCACTGCAAGTCGCACACCTTGCGGTGTTTTGACTGATTGCGTTGATTTGCCCATTTTGCGGTGTTGGGCTGCTGATCGCAATTCCCTGGATTAAGTTCATCATTGCAGTCATCTGATTTTGTAGTGAAGCAATAGCACTATTACTTTGTTATTGTCTTTGATTCTCAATCTCTGGTCACTTTCCCTCCAATCTTCATGGTTTTTGGATATGCGATCCAAGATATTCTTCGCCTCATCATACGTTTTATCAGGCAGACCACTAGCGGCTGCCACATTGGCAACGGTCTACGAAGCGGGATTTAAACCATGATAAAAAATTTCCATTTGAAGGTAGTCTGGCAGCCCATTGTGTGGACAATCCCTGACCAACCTCTTAAACTCGCCTAGGCGTTGCTGAGCAATTCGTCCATGTCTTATTCAAAATTTGTAACGAGCTTCCTTCGTCTGGCATTCTCAGTAGGTGGAAAATATTTCTTCATAAACTTCTCCACGACCTATTCCCATGAAGTGATCTCTCCAGGCTCGAGAGAATATGCCCATTTCCAAGCCTGATCACAGAGAGAAAATGGGAACAAAGTTAGTCGAACTTCTTCGGCAGAGATGTTTGAGAACACAAAAGTATTGCAGATCAGTAAAACTTCAGAGGTAAGCATGCGGGTCTTCGCCACGCCTTCTTCCAAATTGTCCTACAGTCTAGATCATCTGCAACATCATCAATTTCATCTCGAATCTACTTCCATCGAAGGCAGGCCTCATGATTCCTAGAGAGAAATCATAGCCCTAATGGGTTTATTGCGATCGTTTGCTAGCAGGATTGGATTCGCCATGACATTGTTATCATTTGGTGCTCCGTTTCCAGGCTACTCCGCTATCTCTTTTTTATTTGATTATGGTTGCTGTTGGCGGTCTCTCAGTCTCCGTCTAAATGTTCTCTCAATCTCCGGGTCATAATTCGCCAGAGATTGAGAGTCTACAAAGAAATCAAAAAAATTACCGTTAGCACTCTATTTTGCCGAAGTCCCCGGCAACGACGCCAAAAACTTGATGCTTATTTTTATGAAGTGAATTGCATTGTGCACTCAAGTTTCCTCAGCGAAATCCAAGTGTAAATTTCACTGAGTTTCCTGGTAAGTCCAAGGTCGAACTTAGGGACTTGTGAAAATAGATTGCGATGACCAGTAACTCAATTAATTGTTGGTTCGTTGTTGATTGCGTTGATGAAAAATAAACAAATGTGGCAGATTTGAGAAAAGTCAGTTGTGTGATAGATACACTGAGTATGCGGATGAACGGGTTGAGAAGATTCTTAGCTAGAGTTGCATGAGAATGCGTCAAACTATGCGTTCCTGCTACAACCATGCATAACAATTCATTTTCAATGCAAATGCGATGCTCCTAAGTCTAGGATGCATGTGTTGAATGAAAAAATGTTCATAGAGCTTTTCCTTAAGTCTCTACTCTTTTCCTATGCGATGATGCAAAATGCATAAAGGCAAGGTGACCGCATACAATCATATCCTATCTTTAGGATGCATGCGATGCGTTGATAACAAATAGTGCTTATTCCTAAGCTCCTATCTCTTGATTATGCGTTCTAACCTGACTCTTTCGAGCCTAGATTCTAATCTAACCTTCCCAAGCCTAGATTTTGTCCTTAGACTACCCTCTCGAGTATCTCTAATGGACGAATGAAGCATACATAATACAAAATAATCGCATAGAATGAAGATTCCCTAGTTGTGCTAGCTAAATGCTTCTTAACCCATTCAACTGATTTAGCTACTCATGCGTAAATAACAGAGAGTGAACAGATATAGAGATGGAAATTCCATTTTTATAAATGAGTTTGTGTGAAACTCGAATTTCTATTTTCCTTACTTAAGCAAATGATAAAAGGAATTAACTAAGTGAAAGTTAAATCCTATGTTAAAGGGAAGGAAATTTCTAAGTGTTAAGTAGATTTTCCTTGAATAATTTATGTTGAGCTTTAATTGGTAAAATTGTAATGAAATTTGTATAATAAATAGGTTGACGAGGAAGTTGGTGTGGAATGATGAAGAAGGAATGGGGATTTAAAAAGAGAAAATATGGAAATTGAGTTTAAGAAATTTCGAAAAAATTCGGCTAAGTATAGAGAAGCTATGTGAAATGCGTTATAGATGAAGAAAGGATTGAATAATTGAGAAAAATATGGGAAATTATTTTGGGAAAAATCTGGAAAAAACGTGTAGAAGTTGCATGGAGACAAACAATGTTCACAGTAGCTAACAACAAGATTAGCAAGATGGAAGAGAAAATGGGAGAGAGCGAGATTGGAGAGAGCAAGACCAGCGAGAAAGTGGGAGAGAACGAGATTAGAGAGAGCGAGATTATGAGCAAGAAAGTGGGAGAGGGTGACACCAGCGGATTGGAGAGAGCAAGATTATGAGCGAGATAGTGGGAGAGATCAACACCAGCGAGATTGGAGAGAGTGACACCAGCGAGAGTGGAGAGAGCGAGAGCAACCTATGCGTGCAGCAACGCCTCGTCCGGTGCTGTATTCGAACGCCTCGCCCATATGGTCAAAGGGCCTCGCCTATGCATCGAATGGCCGAGCAAGCATCTATGCATTGAATTTGGTTGCATTATTGTGGATTATGCATTGAAAACCCTAAGTTGAACACATACAGAGGGTGAGGACACAAGGGCAAATGTCAGCCAAACCCTGTGTCATCTTAGAGAAATTCTTAAGGGCTAAGGAATTGTGGTGGACGCATATGGAGAAAACACTTTGGGCCAAGATGATGCAAGCTTGCGTTGATGAGGGGAGAAGTAAACACTTGGCCATGCAGCCAAGTAGGTGGTGTCAACACCAGGGAAGTTTGGACGCCTATAAATAGAGCCTTTGGGACTTCATTCTAAATCACAAAATCAGAAATTACGTAAAAGAGAGGGAGAGTAGAGCGCATTGGATAGTGAGGGTTGAGGAGAACGCATCAACTTGAGACGAGGAGATCTCCCAATATACTCATGTGTTTGGAGTGATTTCAAAGCCATATGAATCTTGAAGTCTAGTTTTCAGAGTGGGGCTGCCAGAGGGAAAAACTCAAAGGAACCGGGCTGGAGATTGAAAAGAAGGCAGAAGGGTAAGACTGTCGAATCAGTCTAAGCCAGTCTTGAAGATTCTATGATTCCGGCAAAATCACGAGGATTTATGAACTAAAATTTTAGGGTAAGCTTCCTGAGACATTTTCGAATAAATTTATAGAAGTAAGTATTTCAAAATAAGGTTCAGAACTATGAGTAATCTAATCTGTAAGTTGAATCTAGATTCTAGAGGTGAAAAGGAGCCTGAGGAGCCACTAGAGTGAAAAGCTCCTAAGAAATCAAGGTGAATGGCTAAAATATTTTGACTAAAAAATTTTTCTTAAACTGTTTGATTACAACATGTTATAGAGCATGTTTTCAAGAATATTCTCATGCCTACTAGTTTTATGAAGTGATTTCCAAGCAAGTTGTGAATTATGTTTTGAAGGCATATATGTGTGAGAAATTGTTGAAAAACTATTTATATGTGTTGATTTGATCCAGCATGCGTTAACATCTTTAAAGTCATGCTTCATATGTGTTATACTTTACATGCTTTAAAGAGAAAAGTCGTTTATGACTAGTTTTACTAAAATGCGATACCGAAGGATATTTGAGAAAGTATCCATCCAACTAGATACTGAAGGACATTTGAAAAGGTATCTATTGGTACTGAAGGACGTTTGAGAAGGTACCAAGCCAATGGGATACTGAAGGACGTTTGAGAAGGTATCCTAGTAGCTCGATACTGAAGGACATTGAGAAGGTATCCGAGCAGAAGTACCTAATGTGTGAGGGTACTTAGTGTGGCCATAGGTGAATAGAGTCAGAAGATTGAGCAAAAGATTCTCTCTGGACTAGTAGTTGGTCACTCACTCGGCATAAGCTCACCGTTTTCAAATGTTTTTGTTCCCCCCCCCCCCCCCCATTATAGGGACTAGGGTTTGTGGGTTTTGGGACTTGTAAATCTAGTGTTGTAATGACTCTAAACATATTATGTTTCTAAGTTAATAAATTGTGGGCCTAAAGACGTCTTGTTGCATATGAATTATAATTGGTATCAGAGTTATTCCGCAAGAGTTATTAGGCAGTAAGTGTCAGCCCAAGGGTTGGTAACTACTGTAGTCACACCTTTCTCTAGGCTAAAAAGGTAGTCTGGGGCGGGGTGTGACAGTTTGAGTAAAAAATAACAATGGAAGATAAAGGTAGAGAGCCTGGTAGCAATTCCTTACTGACCGAGGCTTTTACATTGTCAATCTCTATTCAGTTCCAAAGATGTTCCTGCTTCCGTAGGCGTCGGCCCTCTCTCTATCCTTGACGCTTTCAATGCTCTCCCAAGCTTACCGAAACGATCTATCAGCACCACCTTCCTCTCTCGCGTCCACCTTGAAACGAAAGAAAACTAAGAACAAAGATGTGCGAACGTATGAATTTCGAACTAATGAATGGTGAACCCCTTTTCTGAAGGATGCCCTTGGTATTTATAGAACATCCATGGTGAATGGTGGCTTCTCTCTCATGATTACAGATGGGACTGCTTTAATTCCTAACTGATGCGCCGAATAATTGTCACCGAAAATCTGAATGTACTTGTGATCGTTATCGGCTGTCAACTTAATTCGGATTCGACTGTCATCAGCTTTCTGTCCCATCGTGATTAATTAGCCTTTCACCCAAATGCGCCCACTATGTTGTACTGACCAAGTTGTAGCGATCCTTCTCAGGTGAATATTTGCGAACACGATCACTGCAAAGCCTTGTGGTGATGTTGCGCTCAACCAATGATTTCCTATGATCGCTTAGGAAAAGGTAAATGATCGTCTAAACGACCGTGTAGAAAAACTAAGTGATCGTCTATACGATTGTTTAACAAATATTGGGCGCTAAACGATCACTTAGGAAAAGGTAAACGATCATTTAGTAAATGGCGCGCGGGGGTGTAATCGTTAAGTGATCGCTTAGCACTATCTTATAGGTAAGCGATCGTTCAGGCACTATCGTATAGGCACAGATTTTCTAAGTGATGACACACTTCAACATAATGTCTGTGCATCCTATGCTTAACACACCGTGAGCTATTTATGCGTCTCAAAGTAATCTTTCAACTTAATTATCCGTTATTAAAACAAAAGAGACGCCGACCCATTACCCTTTTAACCGTCCAATTAATAGACAATGAATATGATCACATCATATTCATAACTTATGAATAAATATCATATATGAATCATAGCATTTTTCCTCCACTAGATTTAAATCATATTTATATCCAATTTTCTCCAAATTAATGTATCTCATACATAAAGTTAATTATATCATATATAATTAACGAGTTCGATTATCCCTCTTGTCAATTTGAACATTTCAAATTGACCCAAAAGCTGACATTCAACTTGTATCCAAGCTACCAAGGGGACCTTATGAACCTATGGCTCGAAGCTCCAATGGTACGTGAATAGCTGACTAAATAGTTTAGTCACGATATCCACCATCCGTTAACTGCTAGGAATTTTGCTAAAGACCGACAGTTGAACTTTTCTTACCATAGATATATTTCTATGTTCATTGGATATAACCAATCATCAGTACGATGACCCTACACAAATGCTCGCAATTACAGCATGCCAATTTACTGTTTTGCCCCTGTAGTTACATCTTACTCCTTAAGTACCACTGATCCCTCTAATGAACAATACAACATAGTCCTATTATGTGTGAACACCTCTCAGGCCATGAGAATTTGGAAGTCAATTTTACTCGGCAACCGAAATCCCATTGATGCGTTATGCGATGCATGTTCCTAAGATATACGTTGATAGTCATGCGTCGATGGTCATGCATTGGAATAAAATTGGTTAACGAATGTATGCAATGACCATGCATCATGCCACAAGTTTTCTTGCATTCACGCCAAGTATAACATGAACGCAAGTTTCTTGGGTAATTCAAGGTCGAACATAGGGACTTCTAGCTATATGTTTGTGGTGATGTGCATTCGGTGGTTTAAATAAAAGAATGGAGGGGATGTTGCTAAGTTAATCCTACTTCTACTCTTGTCTAACAGACAACGCAATGAGAATATGCATGAAAGGTAGAGATACGACAAACATTGACATGAAATAAATGTATGGTAAAATAGATAAAATACGGAGATGTTTTCATTGCAACCCTTAAGAGTACCTGCGAAGGCAACCCTAGTCAACGCAAGCCAATGCGCTCATGCTACACTCATGCACGGTAAGTCATTTTCCAATGGAAATACGGTGCTCCTACGTCTAGGATGCATGTGTTGAATGCAAAATGTCCATAGAGCTTATTCCTAAGTCTCTATTCTTTTCCTATGTGATGATGCAAAATGCACATAACACTGCGGTGACCACACTCAATCGTATCCTATCTCTAGGATGCATGCGATGGGTTAATAGCAAACAGTGCTTATTCTTAAGCTCCTATATCTTGTATTATGTGTTCTAATCTAACTCTCCCGAGCCTAAATTCTGACCTGACCTTCCCAAGCCTAGATCCTGTCCTTAGACTATCCTCCCGAGTATCCCTAATGGACGAATGACGCATACATAATACAAAACAATTGCATGAACTTGTTTGATGCAAGATTGTTACTATCCCTAGTGAACAACGCAAACCTTGCTTAATGCATCCAACCACTTACCCTCCCAGGCAATTGGTTGTTGCTGACTTCACTCATAGACAAGTAATGCATTAGCCTATAAACAGCCATTGCAGCAGCTTCATACCAAGCAAATGAGGTTTTCTCACACACTCACGCAACACACACCTCTCGGTGGGTTGCTACATGCTTCATATCCCTAATCCACATGACTAAGTATGCAATACCCAAGCAATCCCACTAAGTGTTGCGATGAAAGTAAAGATGCTAAGCAAAGAAGATGGAAATGGAGTCGAAGGAATAGAGAAATGCATTGAAAACGGATTATATTAATTCCTTAATTCCAAAATGTCACACAATACAATGTAAGAGAAGAAAGGGAAATGGAATGATCTGCTGGAAAAGGCTTGCTTCCAGTGGATGTGCGTCAAGGCTACCGGTTGGGCCATGGATAGGCGAAGGAGTTGACTCTTCGAGATCTAGCTCCAATCGAAGGCTCCAGTTGTCACTCAAAATGGAGGAAGAAGATGAAGAACTCTCAGCCATCTTCTCACGCAGTTTTGTCTAGATCATAGTGAAATCCTCATATGGAGGGATAATCTCCAAATAACTTGAATTTCAGCTCGTTGGCCTCTATTTATAGAGCTTGGTTCGCTGACAGCATTAATTGGACTGCTCTGATTCTGACGTTCGGCGCGTTCATCCTTTCTGAACATCTGCCATTAACGGCGTGTAGGTGAAATGTCAACATCAGTTTTTGGATTTTCTCGAGGTAGATGCGTGATGCGTTCATTCCACCTACCTTGCATTGATCCCATTAGAATGCATTGTTGCGTAGCCGCAATCATTCAATGGCCACATTCGCTTAATACCGCAACTCTACACGATGACCACAATCGCCTGACGAGCGTAATCCCCATGTGATGGACGCATGTGGCTGATCACCGCAACACCCATGCGTTGATCGATGTGTTTGCCTTTGCGATGGAGTGTTTCTCCGCATGCGATCGTCTATGTGGTGCTCCGATTTTCTTGTTTGCGTTCATTTCCTGCATTAGCTACAAAAATAGAACATTGACACATAATTAACGCAAAATAATGGGTTAATTGAGATTCGACATGCTGATCAACGCAAACTCATATTCTCGTGAATTCCTATCATGATCGACGCAATTTCTACCTAACAACCTTCATAATTCTAAGTAAAAGGCCTAAGACGACATGCATTTCTGAATGTCATCAGGCGCCACACCGTTCAAACCCTCGGATCATCCCTTAAGAGAGCAATCTATCTACTTACCCCTGAAGGATCTCATACTGAGATTTCCATGAGCGGGTTTAAATCGCTCTGATTTCACAGTGACCGAAACACAAACGATATATATTCCAAACATATAGCTATGCATATAAAACTCATTATTAGCATGCTCAGAATACAATAATTAACAAGGAAAAAGGTTCATACCAAATGAAGACTTTCTTCGTATGCCTGAACCCTCAGCAGCGGAAAACCTCCCACTGATCTATCGGCACCCGTTGAGTATGTCGACTACAACATCACGATCTGAACGTACATGAACAATACCGCGGGGACGACACCACCATAAGAGAAACTCGGGTATCCTCGATGTTAAAAACCCAAAGAGTGAGCTCTAGTGAGTTTGGTAGAGGACGGAGGAGAATGCATCATGTAGACGATAAGCAAGTGGGAGATGAACTCTGCTATCGTATAGCGAAAATGGTTATCGTATAGTAAAGCTACATGATCGTTTAGGAAAAACTGAACGATTGTTTAGGAAAGATGTATATGATTTTAGAGAACACGTGAAGTAGACGATCGTTTAGACGAACGAGCTTCTATCGTATATGCTCTTGCAATCGTTTTCACGGATTCTTTTTTAGTGCAGGCAAATACGAATGCACGATTGAATAAAATGAAAATTATTTTCATTGTTTTAATCCGGCGGTTACCATAACCATCGCAGCCCCACTTCTCACGTCCGAACATGGGTAAATCCGTTAATTATCAAATAATTAATCAATTAATTTAATTAATAAATATAATCATATTATATTTATATTCTATAGTTTGATATCATATATCTACTATAGTATTTTCTCCTCTANCTTGATATAAATCATATTTATATCTAATTTCCTCCAAAATAATGTATCTCATACATTTAGCCAATTATATCATATATAATTAACCAGTCCAATTATATCATCAATAATGCAACTTCCTCTTGTCAATTTGAACATTTCAAATTAACCCAAACACTGGTTCTCGAATTTATCCAAGCTCCCTAGGTGACCTAATGAACCTGTGGCTCGAAGCTCCAACAGTACATGAATAGCTGACTAAACTCTTTAGCCACGAGATTCATCATCCGTTAACTGTCAGTGATTCTTGATAACTTGTAGAAATACAAGTTATTTATGCTGCCTTATTCAGATATTGTGGCCAAAAGAGAAGGAATATGCATCGATTGTATGAAAATTAGCTCAGAAATACAATAAATATAAATTAACGCAATTATACCGACTAACATCATTAAGATGGTAGAAGAGGATATTTCTACTTTGTTTTGCAGGAAACCAAGTCACCGCTTGCGATCAAGGCTCAACGAGAAACTGAACAACGCATCTTTGTCACAATGTGCCCGTCAATCAAGCAATGAAGAGACAATTAACGCAATGACGGCACAATGCGACGGTCGATCCCGAGCTGAATTTCAACCGCATGCGGTAATAAAAACAACACCACATGCGAGCAACCAATCGAAAGATGCAGTTGAGCAACGCAAACGCGGAGGATTGTGACATGTGTACAATTAACCGTTGTGCAGATTTGACGGTCTGATTGCTAACAGAAGGAATATTTATTCCTTTATCTTCGGAATTTCCATAACAAGAAGTGGGGTCCACAAGCCAAGAGTCAAAGCTTTTCATCTATAAATACCCCCATAGAATTCAGAGAAGATATACTAGATACGAGGGCTAATTGATGCTAGATTATTGAGAGAGAGGCTGAGCTGAGTACTGATCGGAAGAAATCCAGGAAGAGAAGAGACAAGGCCGAGAGGTGAGTCTCAGTGCAATTCTGCCAGATCCCCGCAGTGAAGCTTTGTGCTTAGATCCCTGATATCGGTTGAGCAAGTCTGAGAGGGAAGCTCATCCTTCCGTACGATCCATCCATGCCGGCAAGCAAATCTCCATCCAGATCGGCGTCGAGACGTTGGCGTTTATTTATATTTACTTTACTTTATCGCATGTTTAATTACTTGTATACAAAACTCTTTTATAAATTGAAAAACCCCTGGTCATATATATCACAAACATAACGCAATAACCTCAAACAGTCCTTGTGTTCGACCTCGGATCACACCGAGAAACGTGCGGTGAAATTATACTTGGTTTCAACGCAAGGAAACTTGTGACAACGCACAGCATACTACAAGAACATTCATTAATAATGCATATCTAGAAGTAGTATCACATATCATCGCATAAAATCTATGTCATCAAGTTTATGGCATGGACTCGCATCATACAAAAAAAAAAATCGCGTTACAATTCCACTAAAGACCAACAGCTGAACTCTTCTTACCACAGATATATTTTTGTGTCCATCGGATATAACCAATCATGAGTACAATGACCCTTCACAGATGCTCGTGAGTACAGCTGGGCCAATTTACCATTTTGCCCATGTAGTTACATCTCACTCCTTAAGTACCACTGATTCCTTTAATGAACAATACAACATAATCCAACTATGTGTGAACACCTCTCGGGCCAAGAGAAGGCGTATGGCACCACATCGTTCAAGCCACGGAATCAACCCTTAAGGGAGCCATTTATCTACTTACCCCTGCCTCGGGGAAGGAGTGAATTCCATCTTGTGGAGTCTGGAGTTCTCGTGTAGCTGAGCCGGCTCTCAATCAGACGAATCCCCAAAATGGTAGTTTTGAATCGGCGACCTGCCACTCGCACCCATACAAATCAAAGGACCGCCCTCAATGGCAGGAGTTCCCAACTCACTCAGATTGAGGTCATGTTACCTATGGTCATCCTAGTGAAGTGAAGTCTCTATCATGAACGATGTTATATAACGAGACGTTAACACTTCATGATCAGGTCTTATACAAACTCTGTATAGGACGCCCCCACTCGTATGTCCCCAACACGAATGATCAGGATCAGACCATCTATGACAAGTCATAACACTTGTGACCATTCCACAAAGCAAGTCGCATCCGTAGCATTACCAGATAAAGTTTCCCTTCTTTATCCATTTACTACAGAACATTTTGGTTATCACTCAAGCATGATCCACTTGTATGTCACCACATACATGCTTTAGTCACATACATAAAACCAGGGATTTTATGTTTATTGGTTTGTAGTAAAGCAAATAAAACAAAATAAACCGAGCAAAACAACAAGATGTGAAGTAAATATCATATATTAACAATCACAGGTGTTCGTATATACTGTTTACAAACTATAGAACACGAGACTTTAGGGCATCAACACCAACAATCTCTCACTTGTCCTAAAGTGAAGTGGGGTGTACAAAAAACTTAGTACAAAACAATAAACTAAGGCATAAAAGCCCAGTACAATAAAATCTCCCACTTGCCCTAGTTCAGCCGCAGGCGATCCTGTAGACCCATGCTCCGTAGGTGACCCTCAAACACTGTGGCTGTGAGAGCCTTCGTAAACGGGTCAGCAACATTGTGCTCCAAAGCGATCTGCGTGACAATCCCCACCATCGGAATGTAAACAATTTAATTGATACCAACATACAATTAAAGGACGCCTCGTTATATAAACAATTATGTTGTATATCCATTTATGTTGTGCAACTTACCTGGTTATATAAACAACATTTCGAATATACTCTTGTACAACTTATATTGTTTGTATACTGACTAGTTATATCGTTTCCAAGATATAGCTCTACATCGAGGGCGTCCTTTACAAAGAGTTTGTATAAGATGGGGTGTATGCGTTTCGAGGAAGGAGTGAACTCCATCTTGTGAAGTTGAATTCCCAGCTCCCAAATCAGACGAATCCCCAAAGTGGTAGGTTTGAGTTGGTGCTCTGACCACTCGCACCCATGCAAATCAAAGGACCGCCCTCAATGGTAGGAGTTCCCAACTCACTCGGGATTGAGGTCATGTTACCTATGGTCATCCTAGTGAAGTGAAGTCTCAGTCATGAACGGAGTTATATGATGAGACGTTAACACTTTAAGGTCAAATCTTATACAAACTCTTTGTAAAGGATGCCCTCGCTCGCATGTCCTCTACACGAATGATTAGGATCAGATCATCTGTGACAAGTCACAATACTTGTAACAATTCCACAAAGTGGGTCGTGTTCGTAGTGTTACCAGGATAAGGTTTCCCTCCTATATCCATATAATACATACTATTTTGGTTGTCACTTAAGACAGAATCTACTTTTATGTCACTACATATATGTTTAAGTTACATAAAGACAACCAGGGATATTATGCTTATTGGTTTATGGTAAAATAAAAACATTTAAATGTGCAAAGTCAAGAAGTGAAGTAAATATCATATATATTATATATCACAAGCGTTCTTACAAAGTTGTTTACAAACTACAGGACACAAGACTTTAGGGCACAAACCCCAATAGGACAAACATATGTAATGGCATGTTTTGGAGAAGGGAAACTAAGAGATAACCATTCTTACCTTTGAAGATTCCCGAGCTCCATGAAAAATCCTCTTGATTTTGGTGCGTACTTCTTATAAATCGAACTTGAACACAATCACGAGAATAACCTTGTTATTCTTAAGGATTCCAATAGGAGGATAGGTGGTATCCAACTAATTAGAAGATGAAGAGGTAGAGAGATTTCTTTTTAGAGAGAGTAAAGAGGAATTGTGTTTTGGTGGCTAGGGTAAATTCACCAAAATCAATTCTGGCCCTAAAAGGGCCATAAGGAAGAATTTATATGGAGAAGGGTTAACCTCTTCTCCAAGTCTTTCCTTATTTATCATTGTGCTTAATTAATTAAATAACATTTATTTAATTAATTAGCACATTAATTAAACAACCATCTATACATTAAATCCAATTTAACGTATATATTAAATAACATAAATAAATATCGTATGTTTATATGACTCACCTCTCTATTAATTTAATTAACTAATTCTTTATGAATATAATTCACTTAAATTAAATTTTGAATCTCATTCAAATATTTCTCTTCAGCTTAATTTAAATTATGGATCAAATTCATAATAAATTACATATTAATCACATTAATATACAATTTTCTCAAATTGATTTGAACAATTCAAATATTTCCTCTTTAATATCCTTTAGCGAGCTAACAAGAGACCTGGTGGACCTGTAGATCAGAAGCTCCAATAATATGAGATTAATTGGCTAAACTCATTAACCAAATTAATCAATATCGTTAACTGTGGGTACACTCTACTAAAGACCCACAACTGCACTCTTCTCATTGCAGATATATTTTTGTGACCATGGATATAGACTAATAACAGCAAGTTAGTCCTTAACATGTGTCCATAACACCAGCTGGGTCAAATTACTATTTTACCCTTGGGTTACCTCCGTATCTTTAAGTATCAGTGCTTCTCTAATAAACAACTTTTTTGTGGTCTAAACAATAAATAGAAATCCCTCTCGAGTCAATGAGAGGGTGGGGCCTTTTGTTCAAGTCTTAGAGACACCACTTAATGGAACACTCATCTACTTACCCTGGAGTCAATAAGAAGTGAATTTTATTTTATATTATTATGTTCCCAGCTCCCTACTCAGTATTGTACCCCAAAATGGTAAGCTTATTGAGTCAGAAAACTGGCTACTCTCACCCACACAAATCAAAGAAAAATCCATCATGAATAGTAGTTCATAATACACTCAGGATTAAGACTAAGTTGCCTAGGTCATCCAATTGAAATAGGGACTAAACTAGTTAACGATGTTACATCTAGTTGTTACTATTTCACGGTCCAAACTTATACAAACTCATTACATAGGATACCCCCACTCTCATGTCATACAAATGCATTGGATCATTGTGTTTGTATCAAATACAAAGTCAGTCGTATCCATAGTGTCACTAGGATAAGGTAACCAATCTTATCTTTATATTGTAGACCCTTTAGGCTGTTTCTTGAGTATTGATCCCTATATGTCTCCACACACATTTCAAGACCCATAAGGCAATCTTAGATATTAGTTTATTGGATTTTGGGTTATTAAGAAAAAATAGAATACAACACAATTAATAACGATTATTTAATTAACATCGATAACTCTTTTTTATGACAGTCAATTGGTAGCATTTACTACCTACGAGTTTTAGGGCACAAAACCAACAAACTCCCACTTAAAATAAAACTTTAGTCAATGGGTTGTAAATAATATCATAATCCAAAATAGTGGAAATATGGTGAATAAATACAATAAACTAAGGCATCCATATATCCATTACACATCTCCCACTTGCCCTAGATTATACAATGTACATGTCTCGTAGACCTATATTCTTTAGATGACCCTCGGATACTTTAGTCAAGAGAACCTTTGTAAATGGATCGATAAAGTTGTGCTCTGAGGAAATCTTTGTGATGATCACATCTCCTTGTTGCACAATCTTCTGTATCAGGTGATGAAGGAACCAACGAAGGTTCACAAAAGAAGGGGATCGTCCCAATTTTTCAATTTTTATAGAATCCAATTTGCAAAAATAAAATTATGCAAAAAGACAAAATTTGCAGCATGCATGCACAATTAAACAAAAGAGAATTAGGATTTTAAAAAACTCTTACCTTTGATCTAATCTTCTTCACACAATCCTCTTCTCCAAAAACATGATCATCTGACAAACAATCCAATGGCCACCACCAATTAGAACCTCCTGTATTCTTTGGGATGAGATTCCAAGGAGTTGCGGACTTTTGGTATTTTGGAAAAGAGGGAAAGAGTTTATGAGAAGAAGAGTTATTGTATCCTGAGAACTTTCCTCAGAGAAATTTTTGTGTGTATATTAGTTTTTCACTGATTCCTCTATAAAACTTTAGAGGAAGGGAAGATGATGAAAAATAACCAATCATTTGCACACCCTACGTTCACATAGTAAAGGGAAAAAGAGGGAGGGAGTTACAACTCCCCCCAAAATTATTTTCAAACATAAAATAAATAAAATAAAATTATTTTAATAAAACAAATAATATATATTTATATGATAACCACTTTATCATATAATGTATATATTAAACTATATGTTATATCAAATATAACATATAACCTATAGTTTAATATTGTATCAAATACAATATAACCTATAGTTTTTCATTCTCTCATTAATGTACGGTATTTAATATAAATCTCATTTATACTAAATTTAATTATATGAATCAAATTCACATGATTAATATTTGAATCATATTCAAATATTTATTTCCTCTCAACAAACATTATATTATAATGTATTAAATACATTATAGTAATTATGTCATATATAACTAAATTAAATTAATTATATCACGTATAATTAATTCCCTCAATTAATTTGAACAATTCAAATCAATCCAAAATTGATTCTCATTTAATCCCTGCTGAGCTATAGTGGGGACCTCATGGTAGCTTGAAGCTTAAATAGTACTTGAATAATTAAATAAACTCATTTAATTATATTATTCTACACCCATTAACTGTCGGGCACTCCACTAAAGACCGGCAGTTACACTCTTCGCACTACAGATATATTTTTCTGTTCATTGGATATAATCAGTCAACAGTGCGATGACCCTTCACAAATTGCTCGTAAGTACAGCTAGGCCAAAATTACCGTTTTGTCCCTATAGTTACGTCTAACTCCTTAAATACGATTGATCCCTCTAATGAACAATAAGTCATAGTCCAACTATGACCAAACCCCTCTCGGGACAGGAGAGAGTATGACGCCACATTGTTCAAGCCCTAGAGTCAGCTCTTAAAAGAGCAATTTATCTATTTTCCCTGACGTTGGGGAAAGAGTGAATTCCGTCTTGTATAGCTGTGTTTTCAACTCCCCAATCGAATGAATCTCCAAAATAGTAGGCTTTTTTAGTCAGCGATCTAACCACTCTCACCCATATAAATCAACAAAGGATCACCTTTATAGGCAGAAGTTCACAACTCACTCAGGATTCAGGTCATGTCACTTATGGTCATCCTGGTGAAATGTAAGTCTCTATTATGAATGACGTTATATAATGAGACTAGTCATTTTGTGGTCTGGTCTCATACAAAACTCCTTTTGTATAGAATAGCCCTGCTTACATGTCTCGACATGAATGATCAGGATCAAATCATTTTTAGCACTTTACAACAATTGTAACATCTACAAAGTGGGTCATATTCGTAGTGTCACTAGTATAAGGTATCAAGCCTTATTTATCTACTACAAACCATTTAGGTTATAACTTAAACATGATCCACCTGTATGTCTCTACATACATGTTTAAGCTACAAATGATAACCTTGGATGCTAGTTTATTGGTTTATGGGTTTAATGCTACTAAATGTCAAATAAAATATCTCATATTTTATTAAATAAATAAAATATTTGCACAATAAAATAACAAACTACAGAACCCTATGAGATTTAGGACACCAACCCCAACAGGTGATACTTCCTCTCAATATTTTCCTCGTTTGTGACTGCGAGGTTCTTTAGAGTTGGCTACTATTCCGTTGTTGTCACATATAAGGTGATGGGAAAGTCCATATTTGGAACCACTTACAAATCACTTAGGAACTTCTTGAGCCAAACTACTTCCTTTGCTAGTTCACAAGCAGCTACATATTCAACCTCCATAGTGGAATATGCAATGCATCCTTGTTTGATACTTCGCCATACTACATCTCCCCCGTTCAGGGTAAACATTGATCCTGATGTGGATTTCCTAGAATCCTTGTCAGTTTGGAAATCAGAGTCAGTGTATCCCGTAAGAATCAAATCCTTAAATTCATACACTAGCTTGTAGTCCCTCGTTCTTCTAAGATACTTGAGGATTTTTTAACCATAGTCCAATGGTCTAACCCTAAATTGAATTGGTATCTACAAACTATTCCCACTACTTAACAAATGTCTGGTCTAGTGCAGAGCATAACATACTTTAACCTACCTACAGCTGAGGCATAGGGAATATGTCTCATATTCTCAACTTCTTGAGGTGTCTTAGGACACTTTTCCTTAGACAAGTGAACCTCGTGCCTGAAAGATAATAAACCCTTCTTAGAGTTCTGCATCAAATATTGAGTCAACATTTTGTTGATATAAGTTGCTTGTAGAGCCAACATTCTGTTCTTGCAATCCCTATAATTTGGATCCCAAGTACATATTGTGCCTCTCCCAAATATTTCATTTGGAATTGGGCTACCAACCATTTCTTAATGTCAGTAAGGTACCCTACATTATTCCAAATAAGTAGGATATTGTCCACATAAAGTACTAAGAAAGCTACTTTATCATTGATGATTTTATTATAGATACAAGATTCATCAACTTTTTGATCAAAACCAAAAGATTTGATCATGGTATCAAATCTAATGTTCCAAAATCTGGATTCCTGTTTCAACCCATAAATGGATCAATTCAACTTGCAAACTTTTTACTTTTAAGCTTGGGCTATGAACCCCTTTGGGTTGACATAAAGATGTTCTTTTCAAGATTGTCATTCAGAAAAGCAGTCTTGACAATCATTTGCCATATTTCATAATCATAATATGTGGTTATGAACAAGAGAATTCTTATAGACTTAAGCATATCAACAGGGTGAAAAGTTTCCTTATAGTTAACCCCTTCCCTCTGGGTATAACCCTTTGCTACAACTCTAGATTTGAAGGTCTGTACCTTTCCAGCTACATCTTTCTTTCTTTTGTAGATCGATTTACACTCTATGGGTTTGACCCTTTTAGGTGGATCTACAAGCTCTCATACTGAATTGGAGTACATAGACTCCATTTCAAGGTTCATGGCTTTGACCCATTGGTCCTTGTCCATGTCATTTATTGCCTGTTTAAATGACAATGGATCCTCAACGCTATCATCTGGTATGACAACCTGAGTTTTAGTTAAACCTAAGTAACAGTTAGGTTGTATCACAACCCTCCTACTACGTTGAGGCACTCTCAATGATTGAGAAGGAAAAGACTGACCTGAAGTGTTGGCTTTTTCATTAACTCTTGATGAAGGACCAACTGTATCAACAACCCTTATTGATTCTTTAGTAGCTTCACTTAATACTATTTTGCTACGTGGTTTATGATCTCTCACGTGGTCTTCCTTAAAAAATGTAGCGTTTTTCGATACAAACACCTTATTTTCTTGAGGGTCATAGAACAGACTACCTCTCGTTTCCTTAAGGTAACCAACGAATTGGCATAACCTTGAACAAGGTTCCAACTTCTTAGGATTTGTCACTAACACATGTGCAAGACAACCTCATATTCTAAAGTAACGTAAACTCCGTTTACACCCCTCCATAACTCGAAAGGTGTTTCAGAAACACTCTTCGAAGAAACATTGTTCAAGATTTGAACTGCAGTCTCTACTGCATACCCCTAAAACGAGTTAGACAATTGAGCATAACTCATCACAGAACGAACCATATCTAATAAGGTTCTATTTCTCTTCTCTGATACACCATTTTGCTGAGGTGTACCAGGTGCTGAAAGTTAGGATTGAAATCCACGTTCTATCATATAGTCCTGGAATTCTAAATCCATATATTCTCCACCCGGATAAGATCAAAGTGTTTTAATCGTTTTACCTAATAGGTTTTCAACTTCAACCTTATACTCTTTGAACTTTTCAAAGGCTTCAGACTTATGTTCCATTAGGTATAAGTAACCATACCTCAAATAATCATTTATGGAAGAAATAAAATATTCGTACCCTAATCTAGCCTTTTGATAACGGGCAGAAATGCACGTTATTACAGCGCAAAGTTATAAAACAATGCAGGATTGTGATGGTAAAAATATACAATATTGCGTCTGAAAGCATTAAGTTCACAACATTGCGATCGCATGCGTCCATCACATTAAAACAGATGAATTATGTATTTTTGTGCAGAAAATGCATTGGCGCAAGGCGGAAATTGAATCCAAAGAAATTAACGTCCAAGGTGGGAACATCTAGGTGAAAGCTTAATAAAGGTGGGAACATCTAGGTGAAAGCTTAATAAAGGTGGGAACATCTAGGCGGAAATTCAACATTGCGCTCGTGAAAATCTGCTCAAGAAGGTGGCCGCATAGAGCCGGCACATCAAGGTGGGAACATCTAGGTGAAAGCTTAATAAATCAGGATGGGACAGAAAGCTAATGACGGTCGATTCTGAATTAAACTGACAAGCCGTTAACGACCTACAGTAGCAAATACACTCAACTTTTCGGTGACAATTATTCAGCGCATCAGATAGAGAATTAATGTCATCCCATCGGTGCAATCATAAGAGAGAAGAAGCTTTTCATTCTGGAGCTCTATAAATACCGAAGGCCATCTTCAGTGAAGGAGTTTGTTCATAGTTAGTTCGCCCAGTTTTAGAGTTCTTGTTCTTAGTTTTCTTATACTTAGAAGGCGGAAGCGAGAGAAGGGAAAAGACGCCGGAAGATCATCCTGATCAGCTCGAGAGAGAACCCAGGGGACATGGAAAAACAGAGAGAGGGCCGACTCTTACGAGAGCAGGAATATCTTTTGAGCAGAGTAGAGAAGAATAGTGTAAAAGCCTTGGGAAGCAAGAAATTGCTACCAGGCTCTTTATTCTCATTCCGCATTATCATTCTGTACTTCAATTATATATCTATAAAATGGAACTTGCTTATCTACATCTTTTCACTCTCTTTAAAACACGCATGAGTAGCTAAATCTATCGAATGGGTTAAGGAGTACTTAGCTAACATGACCTAGGATCTTCATTACATGCGATCATCTTGTCTTATGTTGTGCCCAACACCCTTTAGAACTACTCGAGAGAAAGTCTAAAGAAAGAACCTAAGACTTAAGAGAGCTAGGTTAGATTCTAGACTCAAGAGAGCAAGATTAGATCTGCATAAGCAAGAGATAGGGACTTAGAGATAAGCTCTGTTTGACAACATGCATCGCATGCACCCTAGAGATAGGTTATGGTAGTATGCAGTCCCCTTGTATGTGTGCGTGTCAATCGTCATCACATAGACAAAAATAAAGGCTTATGTGTAAGTCCTATAGACATCATCGCATATATCTCATGCGTTCTAAAACTAGAAGCCCTAGCATTTGCATTGAGAGATGATTTGTTGTTGTATGTATGAAGCATGATCGCATAACATGAATGCATTCCTAGGAAGTGTTAGCTGAATCCCTTCTCAACCCGTTCCCCTGCATACTCATAGCATCTTTCATATTATTAACTATTTTCTCAAATCCGCCGCATAGCTTTTATATTTCAAATAACCAACCAACCAACGCATTATTTTATTTGTTACTGCAAAGTGATCTAAAAAAATTACCATCGCATAGTGTTTTCCTTAGTCCCTGAGTTTGACCCTGGGATTACCAGGCAACTCAGTGGGATTTATACTTGAATCTTGCTGAGAAAACTTGCATGCTCAACGCATTTTCCACCATCGCATCCTTTTCCATTATTTCATCGCATAACACCACACATCACCTTTATTCACTGGACCACAAAGATTCGAATGTATCAGTTCTAAGGGGCTCTTTGGCTCTATAACCTTTTCTAATAAAAGGTCTTTCATTTTTCCTTCAAGACAAGATTCACATGGAGGTAATGAATCACCTTCTAACTTGCTTAGAAGTTCATTCTTTACTAATCTCCCGATCCTATCGAGATTTATGTGACCTAATATTAAATTCCAAAGATACGTATCATTGTTACCTGGAGAAATTCTTTGCCTTTTTCTTTGAATATTTGTAGTTTTGAACATCTCACAATTTAAAAGTGTTTTTGATTTAATTGGTCTTAACACATATAGGTTGTCTTCTAGTTTAACTTAATAGATAGTCACATCATTTTTCATCATGAACGCTTCATTAGATGAAAAAAAAATAGAGTACGATTGTTCAATTAAACAGGAAATAGAAACAAGGTTCCTCCTCATTTTAGGAACAATGTATAAGTTTTCTAAAAACAAGAATCTATTACCAAAAAATAACTTAACAGCTCTCATTGCACGAGCTAAAATGGCGTCTCTTGTTTCAACCTTGAGCATCATTTCACCTTCTTTCAGCTGCTGGAAGGAATTAATTCCCTATAAAGAAGAACAAACGTGATTAGTGGCTTCCGAATCAAGTATCCAGGATTTATAGTCATTTTCCACTAAATAATTTCTAGATCTAGTAAATCATATTTACCTTCCTTCTCTTTCTTTTTCTCAGCAAGGTACTTGAGGCAATTGTGTTTCCAGTGATCATCTACATTGTAGTGGAAGCACTTGTCCTTGTCGGCCACCTTGACCTTACCCTTGCCTTTCCCAACAACAGAAGCCTTCCCCTTCCCTCATTTCTTTTTATGGATCTTCTTAGAACCAAAGAATGAAGGAATAGACTTGGTTCCTGAGGATGAACCCTTGTGGAACTTCTTGAAATGGGCATCATTTGCCTCTCTTTCTACTGGTCCTTTACCTTTCATAAGGGACTGATAAGTCTGTAACTTATTAAGAAGGGTAGTTATGGTGTATTGTATTTTGTTCATAACCGCATTGTTGCTTTGAAGAAAACTCTTCAGAAGAGATTCTAAAATAAAGGACACCTGACTCTGCTCATCGATGGCTGCTCCGTTCATTTCGACGACATTGAACTAGACCATTAGGTAGAGAATGTATTCTCTCACTGACTGGCCTTTCTTCATGCACGCATTGTAAATGTACTTGAGGGCCTTGCGCCGAATCTGAATGGACGGTTGTCCAAACATCTCTTGGAGAGACTCCATGATCTAACGCACAAACATCATGGCCTCATGCTTCTTGATAAGAACATCAGACAAACTTTCCAAGATGTCTAATGGTCATAAGCATCCTTCAACTCTTGGGATTCATTGCGAGCAAGGACTGGAGGATATTCCTCAGTTGAGACGAATCATATTCAGGTTAGATTTCCACGTCACACAGTTTTCACTGGTTAATTTTTTTTGTTTTTAAGCAAGGAAATGATTGTGGAAGACATGCTGAAACGTATTACAAAGACTTGGTTGTATTAGTTATATTTGTCTTAACCCATTACTTAATTATCCAATCAATTTAGCAAAAACACATGTAATCACAAAACCCTAATTAAACTAATGATTTAGTTTTTGCAATGATACTTCAATGGTTTAAAGCAACAACCACCGAAGGATGATCAACTGCTCCTCCCTCGAATTAAGACAATCTCAACCAATCACCAATACCAGAATAACTCTTATTCCTATAGTTTTTAGCTACAGTTGTTTCAGTCAATGATTCATTAACTAGCTTAATTCATCCCATAAGTGTGACCCTCCCATTTTTGGATCCCAAAGGTACACTCCACAGGCTATCAAAAGGAAAGACAACTATTGAAGATTAACCTAACCCTATCCATTGTTGGAGTTTGCATTGTTCCAACTCCTATGATTGGGCCCTCGGAAGGGATGGTCACCCCAAGACGACACGCAAGTGGACCATAAGAATCTCACGGTGCAACCAAGTGGAGGAGATCATAAGATAAGTTGACACACGTCCTTCTCCCACTTACTATGAACACTTTCCCCATTCACCTTGATTTCATTTAAAAACCAACTAATGAATTATCTAAGTCCTTTTAATTTACTCAATATAAAATTTATATTAATTATTTAACAATACTTGATTTCATTTATTAAACTTTTTAATAAACTCAATCCTTTATTGCATGCTTATAAAATATTTGTCCAATTCACCTCCCAGGTCGGTTTCTAGGTGAAGGTGTTTTGTTTTTGTTAGTTTAAATACCTCCTCTAGACAGAACGTTCCTTAGACAAAGGTCCCTCATGTGCAATTATTTTATAAATGTAATCTTTTCATGAGATTCATTTTAATCCTATTAAAAAAAATTAAAAGATTAACCTATTTCTAATCTCATTAGAAATACTTCCAATATAAGTCTAAGTGAATTAATTTTAAACCATTTAAAATTAATTTGGACATATGTTTGCATGCGACTCTTGATTATAGATTTTAATCTATCTCATTAAAAAACATAACAATTATATTTTAATGTTTGATTAAAACCTATAAATTTGCATCTAATGCCATTGATTAAATATAAAAGTTATATTTATCTAAGTAATGTCATGCTCAATGCAAATTTCATTTTCATTTGATAAATATAACACTTATATTAATCATACATAAAAGTCAAGCATTCACATATATCATTCCACCATTTATCATAACAATTATAAATAGCATGAGGCATGAACATGCTTAATGTGATCATACATCCTTATAACATAACACCTATATTATGATGCATGAGCATGCTTATTTAATCATGAATCCATAAAATACAACCCTAGGGTTGGCAATGGGGCCGGGCCGGGGCGAGGGAGGGTCCCCGTCCTCGCTCCGTGGGGGAAATTCCCCCCCCTCCCCCATCCCCGCCCCCCTCCCAGCCATTTTCCCCGTTTCCCTGCGGGGATTCCCTACTAATTCCCCGCGGGAAATCCCCTATTAGATCCCCGCGGGATTTCTGATTTTTTTCTTTTAATTTTTTAAGTTTTGGACTTGACTTTTGGGCTTAAATTTAGAATTTATATATTCAATATAGGCTTACAACACTATAAGTCTATAGTATATATTATAAACATACATATAAATAAGTTATTTATATATTATAAATATATATTTATAAAAATATTAAAAATATAACTATATAAAATCGGGGTTAGAGATTAATCGGGGTCGTTCCCATCGCCCCGAAAAAATTCTCCGGTTTGACCCTATCCCAGTCAAGTCGGGGATTCCCCACCCCGAGGGAATTTTGCCAACCCTAATAATCATGATGCATGAACATGTTTATCCTAAGGTGGAAATTTTTTAATCTATATGACATACAATATGTAATATGAATTCAAACATAATCTAAACATACATCCAATGCATAATTAAATTAATTTAAACAACAAAAATTGGACTAATTTTGGCACCCTAATTCAAAAACTTAATTCATTAAATCAATATAACTAATATATTGATTTAATTAATTAATACAAAGAACAAAAAAAAGCAATTATGTCAAAAAAAATTTAGTTGCATCATCCTTACGCACACGCCGCTTTTCTCTGTCACTCACTCGAAGCGTCACAACGCTATGACTCCCTCGCGTTGCACCTCGCCTTTCAGCGTACAATGTTATGATCATAGCGTTGCGACTTGAAAGGCAGAATGCCTCCTTTTTGTGTATTTTCTGCTCTGAACTTGTCCCAAACACCTCCATTTTTTCTGATTTCTTCAGCAACACTTACTCTTTCAATCGAACAGACATACAGATTCGAAGAAAAAATTAAATATCCAAAAAGTACAACGAGCCTTTACATTTTAATCACATTAAAAGTAATCTAAGTGCCAAAATTTAAAACATCAAATATTGCAAACCTTCATTCAAAATGCATATTTAAAAAACCAACCTCTAAACTGATTTTTTTTAAAATATATATATATACAAAGAACGAAGATGTAGAAATTGGCTCTGATACTAATTGTAGGGATCGAATCCGGAATGAAAGCTGAAGGAACTCTTAATCAGAGTACCTATGAGTGGAAGCGAATCTTTCCAATTCATTGTAACAGAATTACCACATATATATTCAAACATACTAATATGCATTCATAATGCTAAAGAGATCAAGAGATCATACCAGTTGAAGATTTCTTCTTCACAGCGAGTCTAAAACCCAACCGTCTACCTCAAACAATCACCACTCGAATAGAAGGAAACGAAGATGACACCACCACTCAGAGCCCTCAATATTCTTGGAGTGAGAATCCAAAGTGAGGGCTTTGTTCGGATTTGGTAGAGGGAAGGAGGAAGAGAGACTGTACACAACAATCAAGTAAGTGGGAGATGAGGTCGTCTATCACATAGACAAGATGCTTGATCATTTAGGTGAAGTATACGATCGTGTAGGAAAAAGTAAGCGATCGTCTAAACGATCGTGTAGGATAGGGTAAGCGATCGTCTAAACGATCGTGTAGGAAAAGGGTGAGCGATTCTCTAAACAATCGTGTAGGAAAAACTAAGCGATCGTCTATACGATCGTTTAGTAAATATTGGGAACTAAGCGATAGCTTAGGAAAAGGTAAACAATTGTTTAGTAAATAGCCCGCGAAGGTGTAATCGTAAGCAATCGCTTAGCAATATCGTATATGTAAATGATCTTGTAAGCACTATCGTATAGGCACTGATTTTCTAAGCGGTGACACACTCTTTAACACAATGTCCGCGCATCTCATGCTTAACACACCATAGCTATTTATGCATCTCAAAGTGATCTTTAAATACACTCATCCGTTATTAGAACAGAAGAGACGTCGTCCCATTTCCTTTATAATCGTCCAATGAATATGATATCATCATATTCATAACACATAAATTAATATCATATATTAATTATAATATTTTCCTCCACTAGATATAAATCATATTATACCCAATTTCCTCCAAATTAATGTATCTCATGTATAAAGTTAATTATATTATATTTAATTAATTCATTCAATTATATCATATAGAATCGAACTCTTTCTTGTCAATTTGAACATTTCAAACTGACCCAAAAACTGACTCTCAACTTGTATCCAAGCTACCAAGGGGACCTTACGGACCTATAGCTCGAAGCTCCAACGGTACGTGAATAGCTGACTAAACTCTTTAGTCACGATATCCACCATCCATTAACTGCCAGACTCCACTAAAGACCGACAGTTGAACTCTTCTTCCATAGATATATTTCTACGTCTATTAGATATAACCAATCATCAGTACGATGACTCTTCACAGATGCTCGTAATTACACCAGGCCAATTTACTATTTTTCCCTTGTAATTACATCTTCCTTCTTAAGTACCACTGATCCCTCTAATGAACAATACAACATAGTCCTACTATGTGTGAACACCTCACGGGCCATGAGAAGGTGTGTGGCGTCACATCGTTCAAGCCCCAGGACCAACCCTTAAGAGAACAATCTCTCTACTTACCCCTACTTTGAGGAAGGAGTGAACTCCATCTTGTGAAGCTGAGTTCTCAGCTCCCAAATCAGAGAATCCCTAAAATGGTAGGTTTGAGTTGGTGCTCTGGCCACTCGCACCCATGCAAATCAAAGAACCACCCTCAATGGTAGGAGTTCCCAACTCACTCAGGATTGAGGTCATATTACCTATGGTCATCCTAGTGAAGTGAAGTCTCAATCATAAACGGAGTTATATGACAAGACATTAGCACTTCGAGGTCAGGTCTTATACAAACTCTTTGTATAAGACGCCCCCGCTCGCATGTCCCCAACACGAATGATCAGGATCAGACCATCTGTGACAAGNGTCTCAATCATAAACGGAGTTATATGACAAGACATTAGCACTTCGAGGTCAGGTCTTATACAAACTCTTTGTATAAGACGCCCCCGCTCCCATATCCACTGCAAAAATGATCAAGATCAGACCATCTGTGACAAGTCATAACATTTGTAACAATTCCACAAAGCGGGCCACATCCGTAGTGTTTCCCTCCTGTATCTATATACTACAGACTATTTTAGTTGTCACTTAAGACATGATCCACTTGTATGTCACTACATAGATGCTTAAGTTACACAAAGACAATTAGGGATATTAAGTTTATTGGTTTGTGGTAAAATAAAAAACATTGTGCAAAGTCAAAAAGTGACATAAATATCATATATATTATACATCACAAGTGTTCGTACAAAGTTGTTTACGAACTATAAGATACGAGACTTTAGTGCACAAACCCCAACAAAAGCGTGTGAACGCCTTGCATCTCAAAATCGTTTTTTGAATAAATAAAAACGGTTTTCTAAAACAGAACATATGAAAGATAAACATATGAAATGACATGTTTTGGAGAAGGGAAACTAAGAGAGAACCATTTTTACCTTTTAAGCTTCTCGAGCTCCATGAAAAATCCTCTCGATCTTGGCACAAACTTCTTCTAGATCGAACTTGAAAAAGACCACGAAAATAATCTTGTTGTTCTCAAAGATTACAATAGAAGAATAAGTGGTATTCTACTAATTAGATGAGGAAGAGGTAGAAGGATTTCTCTTTAGAGAGAGTAGAGAGGATTTGTGTTTTGGTGGCCAGGGTAAATTCACCAAAATCAATTCTTTCCCTAAAAGAGCCATAAGGAAGAATTTACATGGAGAAGGGTTAACCCTTTCTCCAAATCTTTCCCTATTTACCATTGTGCTTAATTAATTAAATAATATTTAATTAATTAATTAGCACATTAATTAAACAACCATTTATACAATAAATCCAATTTAACGTATATATTTAATTAACATAAATAAACATCATATATTTATATGCATCACCTATCTATTAATTTAATTAATTAATTCTTTATGAATCTAATTCACTTGAATTAAATATTTGAATCTCATTCAAATATTTCTCTCCAACTTAATTTAAATTATAGATCACATTCATAATCAATTACATATTAATCACATTAATATACATTTTTCTCAAATTTATTTGAATAATTCAAATCATTCCTCTTTAATATCCTTTAGCGAGCTAACAATGGGGCCTGGTAGACCTACAGATCAGAAGTTCTAACAATATTAGATTGATTGGCTAAACTCATTAACCAAATTAATCAATATTCGTTAACTTGGATACACTCCACTAAAGACCCACATCTGCACTATTCTCACTGCAGATATATTTATGTGTCCACGGATATAGATCAAAAATAACAAGTTAGTCCTTCACCAGTGTCCATAACACCAACTGGGTAAAATTACTATTTTACCCTTAGTTACCTCCATATCCTTGAGTATCAGCGCTCCTCTAATGAACAACTTGTTTGTGGTCGAACTAATAAACAGAACCCCTTTCAAACCAATGAGAGTATAGGGTCCTTTGTTCAAGTTCTGGAGACACCACTTAAGGGAACACACATTTACTAACCCTGAAGTCGAGAATTAGTGAATTTTATCTTGTATTATTATTGAAGGGATCGAATCCCGCAACGGAAGCGTTTTGTTAGAATGTCTTGCATCTTGCAATCTGATTTTTACATAAACATAATCATCGAATTAAAACATAATATAAACATGTAAATTAGCATGATTTAGGGAAAAGATTATAACGATTCTTACCTTTGTAGATTCCCAAGTGCCATTAACAATCCTCTTCTAGTTCTATCAAACGGATCTCCAACGATCTTAATCACGAACAATTTCTTGAATAATCTCGAACACTACAACGAAAGTAACCTTGTTATTCTCTGGGATTCCAATAGCGGGATAGGTGGTATCCAAATATTGGGAGAGGGAGAGGAGAAAAGGGTTTTGGAGAAAGAGGATTTTCTTCATGGCTTAGGGGAAAAAATTATACATAATAACACTATGTTATTATGTATTGTGTTGTGTGTATCCCTAAAGGGCCATAAGGAGGTATTTATATAGAGAAAAGGTCAAGCCCTTTTCCTAATATTTTTCTTTTCTATAATTAATTAAATATCACTTATTTAATTAATTGGTCAATTTAAATAAATAACACATATTTAATTAATTAGCCCAATTAAAGAACACTTATTTAATTTTAATTTGCACATTTAAATAACTATTTATACATTAAATCCAATTTAATGTATATATTTAATTATCACAAAATCCCATGTATATATGCAAAACCTCTCTATTAATTAGTTATTTGTGAATCTAATTTACTTGAATTAATTAATTTGAATCTTATTCAAATATTACTTTCCAATTTAATTATAGATCATATTCATAATTGATTATTAATCACAATAATATATAGTTTCCTCAAATTAATTTGAAAAATTCAAATTATCCCTCTTACTTTAGTGCGTTAACGATGAGACCGTATGGACCTGTAGATCAGAACCTCCAACAATATGAGATTTATTGAATAAACTCATTAACCAAATTAATCAATATTCGTTAACTATGGGTACACTTCATTAAAGGCCCATAATTGCACTCTTCTCACTACAAATATATTTATGTGTCCACGGATATAGACCAATACCAGCAAGTTAGTCTTTCACGAGTGTTCGTAACTCTAGCTGGGTAAAATTACCATTTTACCCTTGGGTTACCTCTTACTCCTTAAATACCATTGCTCCTCTAATGATCGACTTGTTTATGGTCCAACCAATAAATAGAAACACCTCTTGGGCTAATGAGAGAGAGTAGGGCCCTTTGTTCAAGTCCCGCAGACACCACTTAAGGGATCATCTACTTACCCTTAAGGCGGGAAGGAGTGAATTTCATCTTGCATTATTATGTTTCCAACTCCCCACTCGATCTTGTCCCCAAAATGGTAGGCATATTGGGATGGCAATCTGGCCACCCTTACTCATACAAATCAAAGGACAATCCCTCGTGAACAGAAGTTCATAATATACTCAGGATTAAGACTAAGTCGCCTAGGTCATCTTATTGAAATAGAAACCTAACTAGTCAACAGTGTTAAATCTAGTGGTTACCATTTCGCGGCCCAGTCTTATGTAAACTCATTGCATAGGATACCCCCACTCACATGTCACCTTCACAAACGCGTTGGATCATTACATTTGTATCAAATACAAAGTGGGTCGTATCCATAGTGTTACCTGGTAAAGTACCCAACCTTATCCCTGTACTATAGACCCTTTAGGCTGTATCTTGAACATTTATCCGTGTATGTCTCCATATATAGTTCAAGACTCATAAGACAACCTTGGATGTTAATTTATTGGATTTGGGGTTATTCAGACAAAATAGACAACAATACAAACAATAGCATTTATTGATCTAACATCTATAACTCTCTATTGATGAAGGTCAATTAATAACATTTATTATCTACGAGTTTTATGGCATAAAAACCAACAATTATGTTCCCAGCTCCTCACTCGGTATTGTCCCCAAAATGGTAGGCTTATTGAGTTGAAAAACTGACCATTCTCACCCATACAAATTAAAGGACAATCCATCGAGAATAGAAGTTCATAATACATTAAGGATTAAGACTAAGTTGCCTAGGTCATCGAATTGAAATAAGAACCAAACTAGTTAACGAAATTGTTGGGGTTGATGCCCTAGGATCCTATAGTTTGTAAACCATGTATAAACAAACTCTTATGTGATTTATAATATATATGATACTTTATTCACTTTGTCTATAAAATATATGATATTTTCGTTTCATTAACCACAAACCAATAAACTAATATCCAAGGTTATCTTTGTAACTTAAACATGTATGCGGAGATATACAAGTGGATCATGTTTAAGTGATAACCTAAATGGTCTGTAGCATATGGATAAGGCTGGGTACCTTATCCTGGTGACACTACGAGTATGACTCGCTTTGTAGGTGTTACAATTGTTTTAAAGTGCTACAAATGATCTGATCCTGATAATTAATGTATTAAACATACGAGTAGGGATATTCTATACAAAGGAGTTTGTATAAGACCGGACTATGAAATGTTTAGTCTCATTATATAACACCATTCATAATAGATACTTTCATTTCATCAAGATAACCATAGGTAATATGACCTTAATCCCCGAGTGAGTTGTGAACTCCTACCTCTGAGGGCGGTCTTTTGATTTGTATGGTGAGAGTGGTCAGATCACCAACTCAACAAGCCTACCATTTTGGGGATTAGTTTGATTGGGGAGCTGGGAACACAGCTATACAAGATGGAATTCACTCATTTCCCAAAGCAGGGATAAGTAGATAAATTGCTCCCTTAAAAGCTGATTCCGGGTCTTGAACAATGTGGCGCCACACCCTCTCCTGGCCTGGAGGGGTTTAGTCATAGTGGGACTATAATCTATTGTTCATTAGAGGAATCAGTGGTACTTAAGGATTTAGATGTAACTACAAGGACAAAGCGGTAATTTGGCCCAAATGTACTTACGAGCAATTGTGAAGGGTCATCGTACTGTTAATTGGTTATATCCAATGGACACAGAAATATATCTATAGTATGAAGAGAGAAGCTGTCAGTCTTTAGTGGAGTGCCCAACAATTAACAGATGGTGGATAATGTAATTAAAAAGTTTATATAATTATTCATGTACCGTTGGAGCTTCAAGCTACATGTCCATAAGGTCCCCTTGTAGCTCAAAAGATTTAGTTGAGAATCAGTTTTTGGGTTAATTTGAATTGTTCAAATTAATAAGAGGAATTTAATTATATATGATATAATTAAATTGATTCAATTACATATGATATAATTATCATAATGTATTTGAAACATTATTATTTGATTGGAGGAAATAAATATTTGAATGAGATTCAAATAGTTATTAAAATTTAATATAAATATGATTTATATTAAATGCCATAAAAATGGAGAAAAGGAACTATAGTTTATATTGTATATGATACAATATTAAAACTATGATTATGTGTTATATTTGATATAACATATAGTTTAATATAAATAAGATATGATAATTTGGTTAGCATATTTATTTATATTTATTTTATTATTTTTAGATAATTAATCCTCTTTTCTCTCCAACCACCTTAATGGGTGGTTAAGTAGTTTTATGGCAAATTGGAATAAATGAAAAATTGTTTTCTTTTCTTCCAAGAAGATACAGATACACATTTTGAGAACTACACGATTGAAGTTTTGTTATACGATAGAAGAGTTCTATATTCTTCAATCTTCTTCCTCCTTCAAACTCAAAAAACTGCCCTCCTAACCAAAATAGTAAGAGCCCATAACTCCTGGATTCTCATCCTGAATACCGAAGGTTCCTGGTGGTTGTGTCTCTTTTTGGTTCGTGAAGTTGTTGAAGAAAGTCTTCAAGGTTGCTAAGTTCGAGGTTCATGACAGTTCGAGGGTTTTAAACGAAGAAATGTTCTTCAAAGGTATAATCTTTTGAACTTTTTTTCCTTTAAAAAGCATGCTATAATTTATTTAAGAATGCATATCTTGTATGTTTGCTGTGAATTTGTTTTTTCAATCAAAATGGAATTTGGGCGATCAGCTTCCGCTCATGGATCTCTTTAGAACGAGTTTCTTCAAACATTACATCTAGTGGTTACTATTTCGCTTTCTGGTCTTATGCAAATTCATTGCAGAGGATACCCCCACTCGAGTATCATTTACACAAACTTGTTGGATCATTGTGTAGTATCAAATACAAAGTTGGTCGTATCCATAGTGTCACTAGGATAAGGTACCCAACCTTATCCTTATACTATAGACCCTTTAGGCTATTTCTTGAACATCGATTCCTATATGTCTCCATATACAGTTCAAGACTCATAAAACAACCTTGGATGTTAGTTTATTGGATTTAGGGTTATTAAGACAAAATAGAATACGACACAATCAATAAAATTTATTGAATTAACATCGATAGTTCTTTATTATTGACGGTCAATTGATAACATTTACTATCTATGAGTTTTAGTATATAAAACCCAATAGTTTGAAGTTTTGGAGATCGATTTTAGGTGGGTTCAACAAATATTTTTGTAAGTATTTCAAGTTTAAGTTACTTGGTTAGCTGGTCTTTGAAATTCGTCTTAAAGACTTGAGTTCAAAATTCGGATTATGTTGTAGGTTCTAGTTCAAGAATTTGTTAAGAGGTTGCTTTGATCGGCTTAATTATTTTTTACTTATTGTTGAGGTAAGTAATCTTACTACTGAACCGCCTTTGAGATAGGGGACTTGGACATTATGATTTAGTAGATTTGACTAAATGAATTGAGAAGCGTGATATGAACAAAACTATTTTGTAAAGTATTTGACTGATATGACTATGATTTTAGTATGATACTGATATGATTATGTGTGGGACCATGAAGCATGTACTATAATTTGTGTTGTGAAATTTACTGAAAGTATGTTATGACTATAGATAAAAGTGACGATTTATTCCCCTAACACTACTACATTATCAGAAACTGACGGGTTTCCTACTATGTTACCGGAGGCCTAAGGGTTTCCTACTATGTTATTGGAAGCCTACAGGTTTCCTACTATGTTACCAGAAACTGACGAGTTTCCTACTGGGTTACAGATGTCAATGGGTGTCCTACTATGTTTGTGAGCCTGTGGGCCACCAAATGCATGTTAGATTGAGCTAAATCACTCATTAGATGCCCATCCAAGGTTTAGATAATTATATGTATGTCCTATTAGTATGTTGCATTTACTGGATATAAGTGCACAGCCTAGCCCCGATAGTGGGGTTTCTTACTGAGTATTTTATACTTATCCTTTATTATTTTATGTTTTTCAGGTAAGGAAAAGGATACACCGGCAAATGATAGGAGGAATCTGTGATCGAGCCACTGGATTAGATAGAAGCTTCTGCTTATGATCTCATGTTTTCATATTTTAAAATCTTAGTTTTTTAGTTGAATTTAGAAATCTTCCAATGGTTTCTCTATTGGTTTAGATAAATTTTCTAGTATTGTTTGGTTTAAATTAAGGGTACCCTGATTGAGAATTTTTAGTTATTTAGCTTTAGTAAAAGTTATTTATTCTATAACATTTATTTGATTTTAGTTTGTTCATGAAAAAGTGTCGTTTTTAAATGTATGTATGCATATAGTAGTGGTCTAGCTCAGGTCCTAGGGAGTCGGGTTGTTACAACTACCACCTTCGACCATTAACATTGGCAACCACCTATGGCAAACAACCACCATCGATTCTGCGCGACGATCACCCCAGACAACCAACTTTAGTGGCCATTATGTTAAATTATTAGTTCATATATTTTATAGTCATCATTCATAGTAATTTGAAGGTTAAAAAACACTTTTGGTCCTTAAACTTTCATGAAAGTAACAATTTTATCCTTGAACTTCGATTTGTAATGATTTAGTTCTTGTATTTTCCAGAATACCATTGGAATTTAAATCGAATATTTACCAATATACCATCGAGTTTTCCTTGGAGTATCAAGTTTTCCATGAAGCATTCAGCTTTATGATGGAAAAATAGGCATGCGCAGCGGAAATGAGAAACAATTTTACTCTAATTGCATAAATTAAAAATACAACCTTAAATCAATTAATTAGGGTTTTTTTGAAATCTTACATTTGAAGCTCCCAAAACTCTTCTATCTCCACTCGAACACAAACCGGACAACCATTAGAGCTGACCTACTATTCTCTGGACTCAAAACCGGGTTGTGGGACCCGATGGATGAAGAACTCGAGAGAGAGAAAGAGATGGAAATAGAAGAAGGAATTTTGGGTTGGGTTTGGATTTTTTTTTTCAACCCAATTTTAGAAACTAATTTTTCCAAAATTTAAAAATTTTTTAATCCAAATTGAAAGCCCATATTTATAGAAAAAAGTCATGCAAAAATTGCATGAAACCAATTCATAAAAATCCAACACCTAGAAACCACTATCTAAGTGGGTTTAATGTCTCCACCATAAGCCAACACCTGGCCCACTATTTTGTTAGTGGAATTATCCAACAAAAGTTTGGATTTTCCCACTAACTTTAGTCAAAGGGCAAAATAGTCATTTTGTCAAAGTTAAACTTTGACCGAAAAGTCAACATTTTGACTTTTTATGATTTTTTTCATGTTTGACTAATTTTGACCTCCCGAGCATGAATCCGCATTCATTTTCTCGAAATTCAAATCACATTTGAATATAAAGGTCGGTCAAAAGTTTGACTTTTCAAAGTCAAAAGTCAACTCTTTGACTTTTTACATCTTTGACCATTTCCATTATTTCCGAGCTTCCAATATGAACGTATTCATATTCTTGATATTTAAATCACATTTAAATATTAAGTTGTATCTCTAAATTGAAAAACCGACCACTATATCACATATACTTGTCGGTTTCTCTCTCTTCACCTAATTCGAACAATTCGAATTATTCTATCATACTATTCTAAGTTTATTCCAATGAGCTAAATAGGGGAACTAATGAACCTATAGATCATGGGACTTCAACGATCCGAGATTAGCTGGCTAAACTCTTTAGATGGAGCTAATCAAACATCGTTAACTCAACGGATCATTCCACTATAGCCCCGTAGTTGCACTCCCTTCACTATAGATATATTTGTGTCCATATGATATAACCATGATTAGTAAGCTAATCCTTCACAGGTTGTTTGTAATCTCGGCTGGGTCATAAAACCGTTTTACCCCCGAGACTACATCTTCTTAAATTCCACTGATTCTATATGAACAATTGGTTAAGGTCCAACCTATAAATCAAAACCCTCTCGGGCCAAGGAGAGACTGGGGCCCCTTGTTCAAGACTTGGATTCAGTACTAAAGGGAACAACCTATCTACTATCCCTATAACGGCTAGGAGTGAATTCCATCTTGCACCCTATATTCCCAGTTATTCACCTGATCTTACCCCTGAAATGGGAGGCTTATTGGGCCAACGGTAATGAGCTGCTAATAATGGGCAAAAATGCACATTATCATAGTGTTGAATTCTTAAACAATGTTGGATTGCGTTGATAGAATGTGTTAAATTGCATCCATTAAGCATAAATTCTATAATATTGCGGTCGCATGCATCCAACGCATTAGAGCAGTTGATCTTTACATTTTTGTACAGAATATGCGTTAATGCAATGCAAAGATTGATCATAGGAACACATTGGTCGAGCACAACTTCACAGCAAGACTTTGCGTTGATCATTCGCGCAAACATTCGCCTAAGAAGAATCACCGCACTTGGTCAGCGCAACATGGTGAACGCATCCGGGTGAAAGGATAATTAAGATCGATGGGATAGAAAGCTGACAACAGTCGGATCCGAATTAAGTTGACAGACGATAACGGTCACAAAGTACATCCAGCTTTATTGGTGACAATTATCCATCGCATCAGTCGGGAATTAAAGCTATCCCATCTGTACAACCGGGAGAGAAAAGTCGCCTTTCACCTTTGATGTCTTATAAATACCAAGTGCATTCTTCAGAGAAGGGGTTAAGCAGTCAATTACTTCATCTCTTTACAAGTTCATGCCTCTGTCCATAGTTTTCTTCCATTTTAAGGCGGACACGAGGAAGAAGGTGTGCCGGTAGATCGTTCCAGCAAGCTTGGAAAGGCACTAGAAGCTCCAAGACAGAGAGAGGGTTGACGCATGCGGAAGCGGAAACATTTGTAGATCAGAATAGAGATTCGGTGTAAAAAGCCTTGGTCAGTAAGGAATTGCTACCAGGCTCTCTACCTTTACTTTCCATCGTCCTTTTGTATTCAACTCAGTTATAAGAATGGAATGTCTTTCTCTATATCTGTTCACTCTCTGTTATTTAAGCATGAGTAGCTAAATTAGTTGAATGGGTTGAAAAGTAGTTAGCTAACATAATGAAGGAATCTTCATCCTCGTGATTATCTTATTTATGTATGCTTCATTCGTCTATTAGAGATACTTGGGAGGGTAGTCTAAAAACAGGATCTAGATTTGGGAAGGTCAGGTCAGAATCTAGGTTTGGAAGAACCAGATTAGAATGCATAAATGGGAAATAGGCGCTTAGGAATGAGCACTATTTGTTATTAATGCATCGCATGCATCTTAGCAATAAGGTATGATTGTATGCGGTCACCTTGCTTTCATGCATTTTGCATCAACGCCTAGGACAAGAGTAGAGACTTAGGGATAAGTTTTATGGACACTTTGCATTCAACACATGCGTCCTAGACTTAGGAGCATCGCATTTACATAGGGAAATGACTTGCTGTGCATGGTTATAACATGATCGCAAGGTTTGACGTATTCCCAAGTAATTTACACTTGGATGATATGCATTGATGGATTGCATTGTGCACTCAAGTTTCCCCAGCGGAATTCAAGTGTAAATTCCCCTAAGTTTCTTGGTTAGACCAGGATCGAACACAGGGACTTGCGAAAATAGGTATTCTCTTCAAGATCACCATTTAGAAAGGTTGTCTTGATATCCATTTGCCAAATTTCATAGTCATAAAAGGTGGCAATGGATAAGAGTATTCTAATCGACTTAAGCATGGCAGCGGGAGAGAAAGTTTCTTCATAGTCCACTCCGCTCTTCTCGTGGGTATAACCCTTTGCCACAAGTCAAGCCTTAAAATATTGTACTTTACCGACTTTGTCTCATTTTCTCTTATAGATCCACTTACAACCAATTGGTTTTACATCATTTGGTTGATCTACAAGTTTCTAGACAGAATTGAAGTACATAGACTCCATTTCGAGGTCCATGGCTTTGACCCACTGATCACGATCCACATCTTTCATCGCCTATTTATAGGTCAATGGATCCTCTACGCCCTCATCAGGGATGATGATTTGTGTTTCTGTTAAACCCAAGTAACGGTTAGGCTGATGAACAACCCTCCCACTACATCGAGGCATTCTCCTCTTGAGAAGGATGTGACTGACTAGATGTACTAGTTTTATCTACTACTTTAGTAGATGAACTAGCTCTATCTATAGCGTCTTTTGAAATTTCTTTCAACACTATTTTACTGCGTGGTTGATGATTTCTAATGTGGTCTTCCTCTAAGAATGTGGTATTTGTTGATACAAATACCTTGTTTTCTTGAGGATGATAAAACATACCACCCCTTGTTTACTTTGGATAACCTACAAATAGGTATAACTTTGAACGATGTTCCAATTTCTTGGGATTTTGTACCAACACATCTGCTGGGAAACCCCAAATTCTAAAGTTACGTAAACTACTTTTACACCCTTTCCATAGCTCATAAGGTGTTTCTGAAACACTTTTAGAGGGAACGTTGTTCAAAATATGGACAGTAGATTCAATTGCATATCCCCAAAAGGAATCAGGCAATTGAGCATAGCTCATCGTAGAGTGAACCATATCTAATAAGGTTCAGTTTCTTCTTTCTGATACACCATTTTGCTAAGGCGTACTAAGTGCAGAGAGTTGTGACTGGATTCCATTTTCTATCAAATAGTCTTGGAATCGTATGTCCATATACTCTCCACCTCGATCTGATCGAAGTGTCTTTATTGTTTTACCTAATTTATTTTCAATTTCAACCCTATATTCTTTGAACTTTTCAAGAGAATCAGACTTGTGATGAAGCAGGTAGACATGACCATACCTTGAATAATCATCAATAAAACTGATGAAATATTCATACCCACCTTGAGCCTTGACATTCATTGGTCCACAAAGGTTCGAATGTACGAGCTCTAAGGGTACTTCGGCTCTGAGACCCTAGAAAAAGATCTCTTGGTCATCTTTCCTTCAAGACAGGATTCACATGGAGGTAAAGAGTTATCTTCTAACTAACTTAAAAGTTCACTCTTGACCAATCTCCCAATCCTATTGAGATTTATGTGACCAAGTCTTAGGTTGCTAGGCGTTGGAAGAAACCTTTTGTTTTTTACTCTGAGTTTCTAATGTTCTAAACATTTCAGTATTTAAAACAAAATTTTCTCTAGTTGGTCTTAACTTATATAAGTTGTCTTCAAGTGTAGCAGAACAAATTTGAATACCTTTACAAAAAATGAACGCTTCATTTATATTAAATGATATTGGTATAATTGTTCTATAATACAAGCGATAGATAACAAATTCCTCTTCATAAGAGGTGCATACAAAACATTTTTAAGTACTAGATATCTATCTTCAAAAACCAACTTCAGAACTCCTACTGTTTCAGCTGAGACAACCTCTCATGTTTCAACTTTGAGGGTTATCTCACCTTCTTCCAGCTTTTTCCAAGAACTAGTTTCCTAAAACGAGAAACAAATATGATTAGTGACTCCTGAATCTAGTATCCAAGTTGAAGTATCATATTCCACTAAACATGTTTCAACAACCAGTAAATCATATTTACCTTGTGCCGTTTTCCCAGTTTTCTTCTCTGTAAGGTACTTCAGACAATTTCTCTTCCAATGCCCGTTTTTGGTTACAGTGGAAACATTTTCCTTTATCTGTATCCTTCTTTCCCTTTCTTATCTTGCGAGCCTACCCTTTTCCCTTCTTTTTCATTTGAGCTTTAGAGGGTGCAGCTTTATTTTTAGAGGACGATCCTCTTATAAATTTTTTCTTAGTGGTAGCAACATTTGCTTCCACTTCCTTCCCCTCACTTAAAGTAAGGTTTTGGAATCGCTGGAGCTCGTTAAGAAGGGTAGTGAGGTTAAATTCTCTCTTATTTAAAGACGCATTTGTCTCAAAAGGTATAGAACTCTTCGGAAGAGATTGTAAGACAAAGCTAACCTAATTAGCCTCATCAATTGGTCCGCCATTTACTTCAGCGATATTGAAGTACATCATCATGTCCAGGACATGTTCTCTAACAGAGGTCCCCTCCTTCATCCGCTTCGTGTAAATGTGCTTAATAGGTCGATATCTTGTAAAACCGAAGTTACAAGAAAACTCACCCAGCAAGATCTTGGCAAAAAGTCAGATAAGATGACTAAGGTTGAAGGTTTTTAAGCTGACGGTTCACAAAACACCTACTACTTAGAGATCGAGCCGGCGTCTGAGTTAGGTTAAACCGGTTTTCTGAGCATGCATGAGTGGTGTGAGGTAATAAAATTTATTTTATCACCTAGACATCGTAGGTTAAAAATCCAGTATAAAAGTTATATTCGGATGAATCACCTAGACTTAGGATATGTTTAGTTAGCCGAAATGTATCGCTAAGTATTTTATACCCTAACCATTTAGAACAATTCAACTGGAGAGAAGTAATGTACTTTTAGCTCTAGCATCCCTAAGAGTTCACACCGTGAAATTCATGCTTAGCTTTGGGCCACCCTAGGAGCGGATATGTAACAACATATCCCACAGTCTCTTCCATTGGGTCACACCGTGAGATTCCTATAATGCGCCTACATGTCTGCCCTGGAGTGACCTTTCTCTTCGAAGGATTGTATTATAGGATTCAGAACACTGTGAACTCCAAATCTGGATAGGCTCTCTTAGATCAATTTTCATATTGACTTTCCACTTTCGGGAGCATGTTGATTCTGGTTTTTGAAATCCAAAAATGGAAGGTTACACTTACAAGAATTACTAAGATGTTAGTATATTCTCGACCAAAGTAGCGATAATAAAGTACTATAAGAATAAAGAGTTATTCTGGGGTTAGCATCTAGTCAAGATTATCTTGGTTCAAAAGAGGAATAATCGACTGCCCTTCGATGGAGGTTACTCTAAACTTTTGAAATATCGTTGCAAAATATAATAATGAAGGGTACATTATTAGTTTTTTTGCTAAACTTGATTGGATTTAAAAGATTAATGTTTTTTATTAAAAAGGATATGTTTATCTTTTCAGCATGAATAGCTCTGATACCACATGATGGAAAAATAGGCATGCGCAGCGGAAATGAAGAACAATTTTACTCTAATTGCATAAATTAAACATACAACCTTAAATCAATTAATTAGGGTTTTTTGAAATCTTACCTTTGAAGCTCCTGAAACTCTTCTATCTCCACTCGAACACGAACCAGAAAACTATTAGAACTGACCTACTGTCCTCTGGACTCAGAACCGGGTTGTGAGACTCGATGGATGAAGAACCCGAAAGAAAGAAAGAGATGAAAATGGAAGAAGGAATTTTGGGTTGGGTTTGGGTTTTTTTTAGCCCAATTTTAGAAACTAATTTTTGCAAAATGTCAAAAGTTTTTAATCCAAATTGAAAGCCCATATTTATAGAAAAGAGCCATGCAAAAATTGCATGAAACTAATTTATAAAAATCCAACACCTAAAATCCACTATCTAAGTGGGCTTAATGTCTCCACTATAAGCCAACATCTAACCCACTATTTTGTTAGTGAAATTATCCAACAAAAGTTTGGATTTTCCCATTAACATTAGTCAAAGGGCAAAATAGTCATTTTGTCAAAGTTAAACTTTGACCGAAAAGTCAACATTTTGACTTTTTATGATTTTTTCCGTGGTGACTAATTTTGACCTCCCGAACATGAATCTGCATTCATTTTTTCAAAATTCAAATCACATTTGAATATAAGGTCGGTCAAAGTTTGACTTTTCAAAGTCAAAAGTCAATTTTTTTACTTTTTACATCTTTGACCATTTTCATTATTTCCGAGCTTCCGAATATGAACGTATTCATATTCTTGATATTAAATCACATTTAAATATTAAAGTTGTATCTCTAAACTGAAAAATCAACCACTATATCACATATACTTGTCGGTTTCTCTCTCTTCACCTAATTCGAACAATTCGAATTATTCTATCATACTATTCTAAGTTTATTCCAATGAGCTAATAGTGGAACCTAATGTACCTATAGATCATGGCCTGCAACGATCCGAGATTAGCTGGCTAAACTCTTTAGATGGAGCTAATCAACATTCGTAAACTCACGGTTCATTCCACTAGAGTCCCGTAGTTGCACTCCCTTCACTATAGATATATTTGTGTCCATATGATATAACCATGATTAGTAAGCTAATCCTTCACAGGTTGTTTGTAATCTCGGCTGGGTCATAAAAACCGTTTTACCCCCGAGACTACATCTTCTTAAGTTCCACTGATCCTCTAATGAACAATTGGTTTAAGGCCCAACCTATAAATCGAACCCCTCTCGAGCCAAAGAGAGGGTGGGGCCCCTTGTTCAAGACCTAGATTCAGTACTAAAGGGAACCCATCTTGCACCCTATGTTCCAAACTATCCACCTGATCTTATCCCTAAAATGGGAGGCTTATTGGGCCAGCGATAATGAGCTGCCCCCACCTATGCAGATTTAAGGATCATTCCGAGTGAACAGGAGTTCATAGTTAGCTCAGGATTAAGATTAAGTTACCTAGGTCATCAATTAACGAAATAGTCAGTTTTATACATTAAACGACATTTAGAATGTAAAAAGTGACTATTTCATGGTTCAGTCTTATGTAAACTTTTTACAAAGGATGCCTCCATTTTCATGTCTCCACATGAACGGTTTAGAATCACATCGTTTGTACTAACTACAAAATGGGTTCCATCCATAGTGTCCCCAAAATAAGGCGCCCAACCTTATTCATATACTATAGACCATTTTGGCTATATATTTAAACTTGATCCACATTTATATCACTACATAAAGTTGAAACATAAACTTAATAGCCTCGGAACCTTAGTTTATTGGATTCATGAATATAGAATTTAAATTTACTAAAGATTTTCAATAACAGCTTTATTAAACAAGAATATGATATTACAAACTACGAGTTTTAGGACTTAAAATTCAACACTTTAAACCCTAAGTAATCCAGACAGTTGGCTTAATCTTAGCTCTTAATCTCCACTAGTGGGTGAGGTGGCTTAAGGAGATTTCATGCAAATTTTGGGCAGTGGTATAAAATGGAAATAGGGAACTTCAAGAGCTCGTTTTGGACGATTCCTTCAGACAAATCGAGCGATCTTGGTATCGTTGGAAAACTCTAAGAGTTTAGTTTTTGAAACCAAGCTACTGAAAGGAAATCTTGCCATGAGAAGGCCGGAAAAGGAAGAAAGTAGCAATGGGTTCCGTTTTTGGGTGAATCCGGGCCGTCGATGAAAAAATCAAGATCTAGGCCAAACCACATGAAATTTCAAGCTGAAAATTTGAGGTAATATTTTTATCACCTTTGTGAGTAAGTTTGTAGAAGGAACTTTCGTAAGATAAGGTTTAGGGTTTGAGTTACATATTTTGGAAGTTAAACCTAGAAATTGTTATACGAGCAGGCAACTATTCATTTTGGGGTCGATGGTGAAGATTTGAAGCTCCAGAGCAAACCCCGAAGTTCTTAGGCTGAAATTTTGAGGTAATGTTGTTTACCCAATTCTAAGCAAGGTTGTAGAAGTATTTTCCTTCAGATAAGTTCTGGAATTCTAATTATTTATGTTTGAATTGAATCTGAAAAGCCTAATGCGATAGGATTAATATGAGCTTAATTCTGAAAGTGAGTCTAAAAGGGAGACTATGGCTAGTAACTAAAGTATATTGATATGTTCGCAGGGTTGAAATTAGTAGAAGAAGCTCATCAATCTTAAAAGGATTTTCCAAAGACTGTGAGTGACTCTAATGTTTACAAATGTTTATGAATGATTTAGCAAGTCATGCTTTAATGAAAGTTACTTATTGATATCCAGCCTCAAAGGTTTGTCAAGCTATTTACTTTACAAATGTTTGATAGATCAATAACTTATAAAGTATGTATAGGTATGGTCTAGACATGATGTTCTTAAGTGATTAATGTCTAGTGCTTACGAAGTATGTTGCCCTAGACAAAGCCTGATGGTTAGCGCATGCTATTAGGGAAAGCTAAGTCTATAAGACAAAGCTAAGTGTGACGTTTGTGTGAAGGAATCCAAGTAAAGTATATTTAGCTCAATACCTCAAAGTGGTAATCGAGCTTATAGATGGATGTTGATAGGATCCTAGCTACATACACGTAGGGCTAGTGGGGTTGGGAAGGTGATGGACAAAGGAGCCACAACCCAGAAGATGAACTCAAGTTTCAGTAAAACTTGTTATAAAGAATGTTATGCATTGAGTTGGTTGAAGCATGCGTTCTAAAGACTATAGCTAAGTTCCTAAATGCTAAGCTAAAAGCTATTTTCTGAAAGATTCATAATATGTATGATTTTAGAGCATGATATGTTTTTAGAAAGCCGGATACTGAAAGCATGGAAGGTGTCCAGGAAGTACCTTATGGTACTTAGTAACTCCACATGCACGTAGAAAGTTCTGAATGAGAGGCTGAACTATGGGTCTCCTAGGCCATATTTCAGTAACCTGAGGCCGAAATATGGGTCTTTTGGCCTGATACAGACGTTGGGAGCTTGAGCGATGAATGCTCGTTCTCAACTAAGATTCAGGAAGTATTCACAGAATGTTGTTATGTTTTATGCTTCAAGTTTTATGGAAGTTGTTCAATGAGTTACAGTTAAAGGCATAAGAAATGGTCAGAAGTGACACACCTTGACTAAGGTTATAGTGAAAGTTGGGCCGGAGGGTCCCTCTCCCAACCAAGTTTTAGTTCAGTAAGGTTATGCTCAAAAGTGGACAGAGGAGTTGCTCTCTTGTAAAGATATTTAATGTGGAAGTTGAGACTTAAGGACCTCTCATAGCTGATGTTTATAATGTCTATGCTATGTTCAGTTACATGTAGAGAAGTTTTGTGTAAATACTTGATTGACTAAATTATCAGTTTTCAGCTACGTTTTTCAGTTCATGATTTCTTTGTTAAGCATGATTGATATGTATGTCTTTTATGTTTCAAATGTTATCACTCATTGGGCTTCTAGCTCACCTTGTTTAAATGTTTCCTCCATAGGTAGCGGTCACTCCCCGGAAGACGACTCTATTGTTGCTCGCCATTCAAGACCAAATTGTTAAAGAGTCTAAGTGTGAGATTATGTATAAAGTAGTACGCATGTATTATGTCATGTAGGGACTAGTTGAGTGTATTAGGCTCATTGATTATGTAAAGTATATAAGTTGTGTTAATAAAGAGTATTGTAGAACTCTGTTAATGAATGTTATTGTATTAAGTTTATGGTTGAGTATATATATGCATTTCAGGGTTCTAAGTCAGGTTAAACAGGTTAGTAGGTAGTAAGTTTCAGCGAGAGGGTTGGTAACTGCTGCAATCACATGTCCTTGTAGGTTTAAAGGGAAATCTGGAAGGGAGTGTGACAAGTTGGTATCAGAGTGTAACATTTTGGGAAACGAAGAGAGTTCATGCATAAGTCTGAATCCTAATGTGAGTCCCTAGCATGTGTACTACTTAAGTAAGTAAAGAATGTAAAGGGGAAGTGACAGGTAGAGCATGCAGACAATAGATGGAGATTTTAACCCTAGCGCTAGAGGTTCTGAAGTTAGAACGAAATTCAGATTTTAGAAAAGAAAAAGGTAGCAATACAGTGGTTCAGGGAACGACTCAAGAAGGGAAGTTGAGCACCCACAAGGGGGAAATCGGATCCTCAGTTAAAGGATAGAGTATTTGATAGAATTTCCTAGAGATTGGCGACAAGTATTTGGTCCAGTTAGAGATTGACCAACACTAGAGCTGACCTACTATCCTCTGGACTCAGAACCGGGTTGTGGGACCGAATGGATGAAGAACCCTAGAGAGAGAAAAAAGATGGACTTAGAAGATAGATTTTGGGTTGGGTTTGGGTTTTTATTTTCAGCCCAATTTTGAAAATTATTTTGGCAAAAGTGGCAAAATGTTTTTAATCCAAATTGAAAAGCACATATTTATAGAAAAGGGCCAAGCAAAATTGCATGTAACAAATTCATAAAAACCCAACACCTAGAATCCACTATCTAAGTGGGCTTAATGTCTCCACTAAAAGCCAACACCTAGCTCACTATTTTGTTAGTGGAATTATCCAACCAAAGTTTGGATTTTCCCACTAACTTTAGTCAAAGGGCAAAATAGTCATTTTGTCAAAGTCAAACTTTTACCAAAAAGTCAATATTTTGACTTTTTATGATTTTCCCGTGTTGACTAATTTTGACCTCCCGAGCATGAATCCGCATTCATTTTCTCAAAATTCAAATCACATTTGAACATAAGGTCGGTCAAGTTTAACTTTTCAAAGTCAAAAGTCAACTCTTTGACTTTTTACATCTTTGACCATTCCATTATTTCCGAGCTTTTGAATATGAATGTATTCATATTCTTGATATTTAAATCACATTTAAATATTAAAGTTGTATCTCTAAACTGAAAAATCGACCACTATATCACATATACTTGTCGGTTTCTCTCTCTTCACCTAATTCGAACAATTCGAATTATTCTATCATACTGTTCTAAGTTTATTCCATATGAGCTAGTAGGGAAACCTAATGGATCTATAGATCATGGGTGCCAACGATTCGAAATTAGCTGGCTAAACTCTTTAGACATAATTAATCAACATTTGTTAACTCATGAGTCATTCCACTATAGTCCCATAGTTGCACTTCCCTCACTATAGATATATTTGTGTCCATATGATATAACCATGATTAGTAAGCTAATCCTTCACAGGTTGTTCGTAATCTCGGCTGGGTCATAAAAACTGTTTTACCCCAAGACTACATCTTATTCCTTAATTCCACTGATCCTCTAATGAACAATTGATTTAAGATCCAACCTATAAACCGAACCCCTCTCGAGTCAAGGAGAGGGTGGGGCACCTTGTTCAAGACTTGGATTCAATACTAAAGGGAACAACCTATCTACTATCCCTATAACGGGTAGGAGTGAATTCCGTCTTATACCATATGTTCCCAGCTATCCACCTGATCTTACCCCTGAAATGGGAGGCTTATTGGACCAGTGATAATGAGCTGCCCTCACCTATGTAGATCTAAGGATAATTCTGAGTGAATAGGATTCATAGTTAGCTCAAGATTAAGATTAAGTTACCTAGGCCATCAATTAATGAAATATTCAGTTTTATACATAAAACGGCGTTTAGAACGTAAAAAGTGACTATTTCATGGTTCATTCTTATGTAAACTCTTTACATAGGATGCCCCCACTTTCATATCTCTATATGAACGATTCAGGATCACATCGTTTGTACTAACTACAAAGTGGGTCGCATCCATAGTGTCCCTAGAATAAGGCGCCCAACCTTATTCATATACTATAGACCATTTTGGCTATATATTTGAACTTAATCGACATTTATGTCACTATGTAAAGTTCAAACTACATTAAATAGCCTTAGCCCTAGTTTATTGGATTCAAGATTACAATTTTAATAACAATTTTATCGAAAAACAAAACAGAATATGTTTATTAATTTACAAACTACGAGTTTTAGGACATAAAATCCAACAAACTCCCACTTGGACTAAAACTCCTAGTGGAGTATCACAATGTTGAATCTAAGTGAGAAATATATGAGGTAAACAATAACATATGAAATACAATAAACTAGGGCATATACCCAAAAGTTCTCCCACTTGTCCTAGTTTACAAACTTCGTAGACCTAGACTCTGTAGTGACCTTCAAACACTTTAGCCGTGAGGGCTTTGTAAAAGGATCAGAAATGTTTTGCTCAGAAGATATCTGGGTCACTACAACGTCTCCACGATAGTACAATCTCCCGGATCAGATGGTATTTGCACTCAATATGCTTGTCGTGCTTTGTGACTCTTGGTTCTCTTGAATTTGCAACTACACCACTATTACCACAATATAGGGTGATAGGCAGATGCATATTTGGAACGACTTCCAAATTCTATCAAGAATTTCTCAACCATACTGCTTCCTTTGCTGCTTCACATGCAGCTATGTATTCAGCTTTCATTGTGGAGTCCACATAACACAGTTTTGCTTCAAACTTCTCCAACACTGCTCTTCATTCAGAATGAACACTGATCCCGATGTAGATTTTCTTAACATCTTTATTGATTTGAAAAATCAGAGTCAGTGTATCCAGTAAGGATCAAATCCTTAGTACCATACACGAGCATGTAGTTCCTCATTCTTCTAAGATACTTGAGGATATTCTTAATGACAGTTCAATGATCAATTCAAAGATTGGACTGATACTTACTGACTATTCCTACTACATAGCATATTGTCAGGTCTAGTACATAATAATGCAATACATCAGGCTCCCTACTGCGGAAGCATAGGGAATGCGTCTCATATCCTCAACCTCTTGAGGTGTCTTAGGACATTGATCCTTTGATAAATGAATTCCATATCTGTAAGGTAACAGACCTCTTTTGGAATTCTACATCTTATACCTAGACAGCATTTTGTCTATATAAGTTGCTTGAGACATGGCTAGTGCTCTGTTCTTACGGTTCCGAATAATCTGAATCTCGAGAACACATACTGTACATTTCCCAAAATCTTTCATTGGAACTGCATTGCTAGCCATATTCTTAATGTCAGTTAGGTAACCTACTTCATTCCCAATGAGTAAAATATCGTCAACTATAAAAACTAAGAACGCATATGTAGAAATTGACGATCTTCTTGTAAACACAAGGCTCGAAACATTCTGTTCAAACACATAAGATTTGATTGCAGTATCAATTACTTATGTTCCAAGATCTAAGAGATTGTTTCAACCATAAATGGATTTTTGAAGCTTACAAACCTTTTTGTTCTTGACCCTGTGCAATAAACCCCTCGGTTGAGCCATATAGATACTCTCCTCAAGATCGCCATTTAGAAAGGTTGTCTTGACATCCATCTGCCAAATTTCATAGTCATAAAAGGTGGCAATGGATAAGAGTATTCTAATCGACTTAAGCATGGCAACGGGAGAGAAAGTTTCTTCATAGTCCACTCCCTCTCTCTAGGTAGAACCCTTTGCCACAAGTTGAGCTTTAAAAGTCTGTACTTTACCTGCTTGGTCTCGTTTTCTCTTGTAGATTCACTTACATCCAATTGGTTTTACATCGTTTGGTTGATCTACAAGTTCCCAAACAGAATTGAAGTACATAGTCTCCATTTTGAGGTCCATGGCTTTGACTCACTGATCACAGTCCACATCTTTTATCGCTTGTTTATAGGTCGATGGATCCTCTATGTCGTCATCAGGTATGATGACTTGTGTTTCTGTTAAACCCAAGTAACGGTCAGGCTGATAAACAACCCTCCTATTACATCGAGGCATTCTCAACTCTTGAGAAGGATGTAACCGACCACATGTACTAGTTTTATCTACTACTTAAGTAGATGAACTAGTTCTATCTGTAGCGTCTTTGGAAATTTCATTCAATACTAGTCTACTACAAGGTTGATGACTTCTTATGTGGTCTTCCTCTAAGAATGTTGCATTTGTCGATACAAATACCTTATTCTCTTGAGGATCATAAAATAGACCATCTTTTGTTTCTTTTGGATAACCTACAAATAGGCATAGTTTTGAATGACGTTCCAATTTTTTAGGATTTTGCACCAACACGTGTGCTGGGCATCCCCAAATCCTAAAGTGACATAAACTGCCTTTACGCCCTTTCCATAGCTCATAAGGTGTTTCTGAAACACTTTTAAAGGAAACGTTATTCAAAATATAGACAATAGTCTCTAATGCATGTCCCTAAAAGGAATCAGGTAACTTACCAAAGCTCATCATTGAGCGAACCATGTCCAACAAGGTTCTGTTTCTTCTTTCAGATACACCGTTCTGCTGAGGCATATTAGGTGCAGAGAGTTGTGACTTGATTTCATGTTCTATCATATAGTCCTGGAATCTTAAGTCCATGTACTCTCGACCTCGATCTGATCGTAGTGTCTTAATTGTTTTACCTAGCTGGTTCTCAACCTCAGCCTTATATTCTTTGAACTTTTCAAAAGAATCAGACTTGTGATGCATTAGGGAAATATGACCATACCTTGAATAATCATCAATAAAACTGATGAAATATTCATACCCACCTTGAGCTTTGACATTCATCAGTCCACAGAGGTCCGAATGTACGAGCACTAAGGGTATTGTGGCTCTGAGACCTTTTCTAGTAAAAGATCTCTTAGTCATTTTTCCCTCAAGACAAGACTCACATGAAGGTAAAGAATTGTCTTCTAACTGATTTAGGAGTCCATTCTTAACCAATCTCTCAATCCTTTTGAGATTTATGTGGTCAAGTCTTAAGTGTCATAGATAGGCATTAGAAGAAAATTTTTGTCTTTTATTATGAGTTTTGGCTGTTCTAAACATCTTAGTATTTTAGACAAATTTTGCTTTAGTTGGTCTTAACTTATATAAGTTGTTTTCAAGTATAGTAGAACAAATTTGAATACCTTTTCTGAAAATGAACGCTTCATTAACTTCAAAAGATATTTTATACATTTGTTCCAATATACATATGATAGATATTAAATTCCGTCTCATTTTAGGAGCATACAAAACATCTTTAAGTATGATATATCTATCGTTGAAAAACAACTTCAAGTCTCCCACTGCTTCGGCCGAGACAACCTCTCCTATTCCAACCTGGAGGGTGATCTCGCCTTCTTCAAGCTTTTTCCAGGAACTAGTTTCCTAAAAAGAGAAACAAATATGATTAGTGACTCCTGAATCCAATATCCAGGTTGAGGTATCACACTCCACTAAACATGTTTCAGCAACTAGTAAATCATATTTACCTTGTGCTTCTTTCGAGGCAGGGGCTTGAGGACATTCCTCAGATAAGACAAATCTTAGGTCATCTATTACTAGTGTTGAATTCAGATTTGTTTTCCATGTTGAGTAGTTATCGCTGTTAAGTTTTTCAGAAGCTAATAGTTGAACTAAAAAGCTAGTCATGCTGAAAAGAAAAACATATCCTTTTTAGTAAAAACATTAATCTTTTAAATCCAATCAAGTTTAGCAAAAAAAAACTAATAATGTATCCTTCATTATTATATTTTGCAATGATATTTCAAAATTTTAGAGTAACCTCTACCGAAGGGCAATCGATTATTCTTCTTTTGAATGAAGACTATCTTGACTAGATACTATCACCAGAATAACTCTTATTCCTATAGTAACTCAGTTATCGCTACTTTGGTCAAGAATTTACTAACACTTAGTAATTCTCGTAAGTGTGACCCTCCATTTTCAAACCTCATCCCGAAGTTGGAAAAACAAGAATGAAAACGAACCTGAGAGACCCTATCAATTTCTAGAGTTCACGGAGTTCCGAATCCTATAATACAACCTTCCGATTGGTAAGGACGCTCCAGGGCAGACATGCAGGCATATTGTAGGAATCTCACGGTGCAACCTAATGGAAGAGACCATAGGATGTGTTAACACAATTCCTTCTCCCACTTACTATGAACAACTTCCTCTATTCACCTTGGTATTGACTCATGCAAACACTCTCCGAATGGAGTCACTCCCAGGGCAGCCCAAAGCCAAGCATAAATCTCACGGTGTGAACTCTTAGGGACGCTAGAGCTAAAAGTACATTACTTCTATCCAGCTGAAGTGTTCTAAACGGTTAGGGTATAAAATACTTAGTGATACATTTCGGCTAACTAAACATATCCTAAGTCTAGGTGATTCATCCGAGTATAACTTTTATGCTGGATTTTTAACCTACGATGTTTAGGTGATAAACAAATTTTATTACCTCACACCGGTTACACATGCTCATAAAACTGGTTTAACCTAACTCAGATGCCGGCTCGATCTCCAGGTAGTAGGTGTTCCATGAACCGTCAACTTAAAAACCTTCAACCTTAGTCATCTTATCTAACTTTTTGACAAGATCTTGTTGGGTGAGTTTTCTTGTAACTTCGGTTTTACAAGATATCGACCTATTTTCTATGAAAATTGGGATTGCTCGATGGTTAACCCTAAGTGAGCATGTATCTTATCTTTGTTATAAAATAAATTATAACAATTATAACCCTAGAGCATTCACTTATAACATGTTTCCTTCAAACAAAGATGTTTTAATATAACACTTATATTAAAACTAAGCATGCATAGTATATATTTTATAACACTTATAACATATAACAAATGCATGTCACATGCTTTTTCTATGGTGGGGTTTTAAAACTATATGGCATACTATATGCACACATAATCAAACAACATTATNCATATAACAAATGCATGTCACATGCTTTTTCTATGGTGGGGTTTTAAAACTATATGGCATACTATATGCACACATAATCAAACAACATTATACATCACATGCATAATAGGTAAACAACACTAAAGTGGATCGATTTTGGCATTAAAAACAAACAAATAACTAATTTATTACACAAATCACAGCCAGCTTCCCGGATCTGGATTCAAACACTTTGAACCATCTGGAACCACTCAGAAACCACTCAAACCGGCCCAAAAACACCAAAAACCAAGTTGAATCGGTCAAACCAGCTCAACCAGGTCAAACGAACTAGTCCAGACCGTTTGGACCGACTGGTCAACGCTCGCTGGCGTGGTCAACGGAAACGCGGGTGGGTCAGGTCGAACGAAAAGCGTGGGTCGCGGAGCGCGAGTAGGCGGACGCACGGGTCGCACGAAGCGAAGCGGGTGACAACTTGTAGAAATACAAGTTATTTATGCCACCTTATCTAGATATTGTGGCAAAAAGTTAGTAAATATGCACCAATTGTATGAAAATTAGCCTAGTATTACAATAATTATAAATGTTTGCAATTACGCCCACTAACACCATAAAGATGGAAGACAATCCGAATTTTACTCTGTTTTGCAAGAGACCAAGTCACGGCTTGCGCTAAAGGCTCACGGGGAACTGATCAATGCATCTCTATCACACTGCGCTCGTCAATCAATAATGAAGAGACGATTACCACAATGACGCCGTAATGAGACAATCGATCCAGAGCTTTGTTTCAACCGCATGCGGTAATAAAAACAACACCGCATGCGAACCCATGATCGAAAGATGCAGCTGAGCAACGCAAAAGCAGAGGATTGAGACACGTGTACAGCTAATGGTTATGCAGAATTGATGGTCTGATTGCATAACAGAAGGAATAATATCCCTCCATCTTCGGAATTACCATAACCATCAGTGGGTACCACAAGGCCGGAGTCAAAGATCTGCACCTATAAATACCCCGTTGATTTCAGAGAAAATTTATGCTACTTGATACAAGGCTAAATGCTACTAGATTATAGAGAAAAAGGCTGAGCTGAGTGCTTAAGTGAAGAAATCCGGATGAAGACGAGATAAGACCGAGAGGTGAATCTTAGATCTAATCTGCCAAACACCCGATTGAAAGTTCTGAACAAAGATCCATGCTACCGGTGGAACAAGTCTGAGAGGGAAGCTCTTCCTACCATCAAATCCATCCTATCCGGTAAGCAGATCTCCATCGAATCAGTGCCAAGACATTGGCACTTGTTTGTATCTGTTCTATCTCTTTCATCATTGTATTTCTCGTTCTCTTTATCTCTTCATTCACACCATGTATCAAACACTTAATAGAGATATTAAAGGTTTCGATAGCTTTCATTTATCATTTTCTGTCTATTTCCGTTCACCCGTCAATCACTTTCTTCATGATATCTTCTTAATTCCCTGATAAGCAATGTGAATTGACTAAGTACTTAGTCTGTATTAAAGATATAAAATGAGTTTAGCTAAGGAATGCTAGACGACATTTTCACCTGTGAGAGCAGAAGTGACGTTGCCATTCTGATCTATCGAGAGAAAGTCAGAAGAATGCGTTAACTAAAGCGAGTAGTACTTCCAGACATAGAAGCAACCTTGCATTCATTACGCTAGTCTCTGTTTCACCACAGACATGTGGCAGCGCGGCCAATCACTGAAAGGTGTACGCCAAGAGAAGAGCGGAACAACATTTGTAGCTTCAATGTAATTAAGAACTTGCATTTTTTATATTATTTGTCTCTCTCTTTCTATTCTATTCATAATACTTGTCGTCACATCCCACGTCTTTGCATAACTTTCACAGCCAGCCTTGACCCCAGCATCTTGTACATGAAGCCTGTATCTTGTATCATCTAGCTTAGGTTTACTGTATTTTTATGTTATTATTTACTTTATTTCATCGCAATTTATATACCTGTACAAACACATTTTTAAAGATTGAAAACCTGGTCGCATATATCATGAACACACCACAATAACCTAAATCAGTCCCCGTGTTCGACCTCGGATCACACCGAGAAACTTGCAGTGGAATTACACTTGGTTCCATCGTTAGGAAACTTGTGACAACGCATGGCATACTACATGAACACTCATAATTAACGCATATGTAGAAGTAGTACCGCATCATCATGAGCATAGAACATCATACGTCTTTACTTATCAAAATTTGCATAACAAGTTTATGGTGGCGTTGTCGGGGATTTGGTTAACGGTTTATTATTTGAATATTTTTATGTTATGTACAGGACAGATCTCTTTATACTGACTGTTCAACGCAGAGAGCAATCTGACGGCTTATGAGTGCTAGAGTGAACTGGTAATTCTAAGCGGTCCCAAAGATCAAGTGTATTCTTCGCGCATAGTTCATCAGGGCTAACCTAATTAGTGAAGAAGTATGGCTGAAGAGAATGTGGCACCTGCTTGAAACCAGAGGAGAGATTTGCCAGTGCAAGATCCCAATTTTCTTGTTGCTGACCAGAACATCCCTATGAGGGAATATGCGGTGCCAGAATTCTATAATTTTTCACCAAGAATTTCAAGACCAGTAGTTGAGGGGAATACAAGCTTTGAAATAAAACCTATCATGCTTCAAATGATTCAGAATGTGGGACAATTCGGTGGATTACAGGGAGAAGACCCACATGCACATTTGACAAATTTTGTAGACATATGTAGTGCATTCTTCGTGCCTGATGTAACTCAAGAGAGTCTTAAACTATACCTATTCCCATACACATTACGGGATGAAGCAAAGAGGTGGGCCCAAGCATTAGAGCTAGACGAAATTAATGGATGGAAGCAATTGGTTCATAAGTTCATGAATAGATTCTTCCCTCCGTCTATCAACGCAAAGAGGCAGAGAGAGGTTTTGAATTTCGAACAAAAGGATTATGAAACCTTGAGCATTGCCTGGGTGCGATTCCGACAGTTAGTAAAGAATTGTCTACATATCAGGATTCCTGATAGTATTTTGATGGAAACCTTTTAAAATGGCCTGGATCAATCAACGCAAGCAGTTGCCGACTCCTCCGTAGAAGGAGGATTAATGAATAAGTCATATACGGAAGCAAAGAGCATATTGGGTCGCATCTCGCGACATTCTGACGAGTAGATTGATACCGGGTTTGAGATAAGAGGTCAGGAGCAAGAAAGAGTAGAAAGGGTCGAAGTGCCAATGAACACAATAAGTGCATTGGTCGAACAAATGACCACAATGACCTCGCTCCTCCAGACGGTGGCTAATCAGTAGAGAACTCTCTCTCAAGGAACAACATAGGTTAATGCGGTGACTCATGAGACCACAATGGATTGCACTCAATGGGGAGAGGTACATCTGGTAGACGTCTGCCCATGGAATCAACAACTCGTATATGCTATTTATGATGAATCATGGGGCAACAACCACCACCCTAGTTGGTGGGGTCACCCACTTTTTGGTCTGGATGAGAATCTCAATCAAGAGGGCCATAGTTTCTATCAATTCAGTTATCAAGAAGATCGAGGCAACACTCTGGTCTTCACTAATTCGGATTGCAACCCAAGTAATTCGCAAGGTACGCCACCCTATGACTAACTGTTCGCATATGATACCTCTTACAGTACCTCGTCTCTGGAGACATCATTAAAACATTACATTGAAAAAAGCGAGCAATGAGACAATCGCAAGCTGACTCTCTCAAAGAATTAGAAGATCAGATTGATCAGCTTGCGAGGGAATTAAAGAAGAAAGCGCTTGGTACGCAGCATGGAAACTCAGAAGTGCAGGGCCAAAAGGAAAAGAACGATGTCATATAGTGACATTGAGGAGTGGCAGAACGACAACCCCTATTATTCCAAAAGTACCAGATGCGGTAACAAAAGTACCAGAAAATTTGACTATTGATGATGACCAGTTACTTAATAACGGAAGCAGCACCAGTTCAGAAGTAAGACCATCTATAAAAGATGAAGCTTCTCAAGACATGAATTCTCTATTAACGCAACCTCCAGCCAATGACACACAGCAAGTACAGGACCTTACCCAACAGCAAAGTGAACAAGAAACACGGCGGGATCCTCCACCTTTCCCGTTCGGCTGAAAAAGAAAGACGACAGCAAGCAGTTTCAGAGGTTTCTAGACGTTCTCCGATAGTGACACATTAATATTCCCCTGATAGAAGCATTAGAGCAGATGTCGAGTTATGTGAAATTTCTCAAAGATATTCTCGCCAACAAGAGAAAGATTGGGGAAAATGAAACAGTTGTACTAACATATGAGTGTAGCGCTCTGTTTCAAAATACTCTCCCTACTAAAATGAAGGACCCTGAGACTTTTACATTGCCTTGCACCATAGGAGGGAAGATGGTCGGAAACGCGCTGTGTGATTTAGGGGCAAGCATAAATTTGATGCCCTTGTCAATTTTTAAGAAGCTAGACATCGACGAAGCAAGGCCAACCACGATCACATTACAGCTAGCCGATATATCAATAAAGCTTCCGGAGGGCAAGATAGAAGATGTTCTCGTGCAAGTGGACAAGTTTATCTTCCCAACAGACTTTGTTATATTGGATTATGAGGTCGATAGAGAAATTCCTATCATCCTGGGACTCCCATTTCTCACCACAAGGTGAGCGTTAATTGATGTGTAGAAAGAAAAGTTGACCATCAGAGTCGATGATCAAGAAGTAAAATTCAATGTACTCAATGCGTTGAAGTACCCAGGAGATATAGAGAACTGCCAATATATCAAAGAGCTGTGGGGAGAATAGTGGCACGAACCCCTGAAGGACATGGAGGAGGAGGACTTTGAAAGCGGCGCAATATTGGAAGAGGATTGCGCTGCAATTCATACTGAATCTAATTTTGAACCGCTCAAGTTATCTAAATGGACATCGCAGCGCATTAAGCCATCTTTAGAAGAGCCACATGTGTTAGAGTTAAAGTCGTTGCCAGTACACCTAAATTATGCTTACTTAGGAAGTAACGACTTGTTACCGGTTATCATTTCTGCATCACTGAGTAAGGAGAAAGAAGATGCTCTTATACGGATCCTAAGAAATAACACAAAAGCATTAGGATGGAAGGAATCACTCCCTCGTATTGTATGCACAAGATCCGTCTGGAAGAAGGAAAGAATGGATCAATAGAAAGGTAACGCCACTTGAACCCTGCCATGAAGGAGGTTGTAAAGAAGGAGATAGTAAAGTGGTTGGACGCCGGTGTCATCTACCCGATAACTGATAGCAGTTGGGTGAGCCCAGTGCAATGTGTTCCAAAGAAAGGGGGGATGACAGTCATCACTAATGACAAGAATAAATTGGTTCCCACAAGGACAACTACAGGGTGGAGAATCTGTATGGATTATCGCAAGCTAAATTTGGCCACTAAAAAGGACTAATTTCCACTCCCGTTCATTGATCAGATGTTAGACAGACTTACGGGGAATGAATTTTTCTACTTTCTTGATGGCTATTCAGAGTATAACCAAATAGCAATTGTACTGGAGGACCAAGACAAGACAACCTTCATATGCCCATTTGGTACGTTTGCATTTCGACGCATGCCATTTGGACTCTATAATGCACTAGGCACTTTTCAACGATGCATGATGGCAATATTCTCAGATTACTTGGAGGAGTCAGTCGAGGTATTCATGGATGATTTCTCAGTCTTTGGTAGTAATTATGACTCATGTTTGTCTAACCTTGAAAAAGTTTTGAAGAGATGCATGGCAACAAATCTTGTTTTGAACTGGGAAAAATGCCACTTTATGGTGGAAGAAGGAATAGTTCTGAGTCACAAAATCTTCAAGGCAGGATTGGAAGTTGACCAGGCAAAAATCAACACAATTTCCAAATTACCCCCACCTGTGAATGTAAAAACACTTAGGAGCTTTCTAGGGCACGCGGGGTTTTATAGAAGATTTATTTGCAACTTCTCCCATATCGTAAGACCCCTAAGTGCACTTCTTGAAGCTGACCACGAATATAATTTTGATGATGCCTGCACCAAAGCATTTAACACATTGAAAGATGCACTCATCTCCGCACCCATTTTGATTACGCCCGATTGGATGCAACCATTCGCCCTGATGTGCGATGCCAGCGGATATGCTGTGGGCGCAGTTTTAAGTCAGTGCAAGGATAAGGTGTTGCATCCTATTTATTATGCGAGCAAAACACTGAACGATGCACAGGAGAACTATACGACCACAGAAAAGGAAATGCTCGCAGTGGTATTTGCACTGAAGAAGTTTCGACAGTACTTAATCGGAACGAACGTGGTGGTGTATATGAATCACTTTGTGATTAAGTATCTAATGATGAAAAAGGATGCAAAACCAAGGTTGATACGGTGGGTGTTGCTCCTGCAAGAGTTCGACCTAGAAATCAAAGATCGAAAGGGCACCGAGAACCAAGTCGCAGATCATTTTTCAAGATTGGAAAACTGCGAGGTTCAAGGGACAGAAAAAGATATTGAGGAAAGATTCCCCGATGAGTTGCTGATGGCAGTAGACATTAATGTTCCCTGGCATGCGGACATAGTAAACTTCATAGTTTGCGGTCAACTACCGGATGATTATACATACCAGTAGAAGAAGAAGCTAAGACATGATGCCAAATTTTATTTCTGGGACGACCCCTTCCTGTATCGACAAGGACCTGGTCATATAATATGTCGATGTGTTCCTGAGCATGAAGCAAAGCACATTTTAGAGCTCTGTCATGAGTTTCCTTATGAGGACATTTTGGGGGCAAAGGACGACAACAAAAGTCTTACAGTGCGGCTACTTTTGGCCAACACTGTTTAAGGATGCCCATGCCCATGTTATGTAATGCGACAGGTGTCAACGAACGGGGAATATGTCTAAAAGAAATGAAATGCCATTGACGTCAATCTTAGAAGTTGAATTATTTGATGTTTAGGGAATTGACTTCATGAGCCCGTTTCCACCATCAGAAGGTCATCAATATATATATTCTGGTTGCGGTTGATTATGTATCGAAATGGGTTGAGGCCATCGCATGTGCCAAGAATGACGCGGCCACTGTGGCGAAGTTTCTGAAGAAGAACATTTTTGCTCGATATGGGATGCCTCAGGCCTTAATGAGGGCTTTCACTTTATCAACCATATAATTGCCAACCTGTTGACTAAATTCAACGTCAGCCATCGAGTTGCAATTGCTTATCACCCGCAAACTAATGGGCAGGTAGAGATTTCTAACAAAGAGATCAAAACTATCTTGGAAAAGGTAGTTAATACTGCCAGGAGGGATTGGTCACCCAAGCTTGATGAAGCACTATGGGCTTACAGGACTGCCTACAAAACACCAATTGGCATGTCTCCTTACGCCCTGGTCTTCGAAAAAGCTTGTCATCTACCGCTTGAGTTGGAACATAAGCCGATGTGGGCATACAAGAGTTGAAGTTTGATTTAGCCAGTGCGGGGAAAGTCTGGAAGCTGCAATTGAATCAGTAAGGGATGCCTATGAAAATGCTAAGATATACAAGGAGAAGACAAAGAAATGGCATGATGACCGCATACACGATCGAACATTCACCGAAGGTCAGCAGGTATTATTATTCAACGCGCATTTGCGATTGTTTCCAAGAAAGTTGAAGTCTCGCTGGTCTAGGCCATTCCGAATCAAGACAATATTTCCTCATAGCACAGTAGAACTAACAACTTTAGATGGGAACAGCGCACTCAAAGTCAATGGTCAATGGATTAAGCCCTATTATGGAGGCAACTTCGATCGACGCATGGACACCATTGACTTGGGCAAGCAGGATTAAACCGCTTACAAGGAAAGCGATTGTGGTAACTCTAAGAAATTCTTTCAATCGACCTTCCTATCTATGTTTACTCGCTTTCTTTACAACTTTCTTTTACCGTTTTCTAAATTCCGTCAATTACTGTCTAGTAGAATTAGACTTTAATATTTTTGTATTTCCTTCCAATTTAATTTCACATGTTTCTCCATATCTTAAATTTAGTAGCACCGGTCATATAATTGTTGTGAATGATTGGATAAATCACCGCAAGGTATTTTCAACTGGCGTTTTTTATGAATTAAGAGGAAAGGAAAGTAAACTATGAAAGGATGGGTGTAATAAGTAAGTGACACAGTGCATCCAGTACACCCAAATGCATTGCGCTGAGGGGTATGTTGCGCTCGCATATGTCCTTTGCCCATCCTTAGCCAAATGCACTATGTTAAGGTATCCTCCAGAAATGTGTTGGTTAAGGGGTGTGTTGTAGGGATGTATGCGTGTTGCCCGTCCTCGGCAAAAATGTATCTGCGTTTATTGGAAGTAGGGTGTGAATTCTAAATCATGCACCCTTCTGAATCAAATTTGTAAAGTAATCAAATTCTTTGACTCTTGTACAGGTAATAGAAAATTTTGTAATGCGTTCATTTGTAATTTATTTGTATACTTTGTTAATAGTCAATACAATCAGAGTATATATTCGCTCCACTTTTTGCCTATGCCTTTTTCTTTATCTTCCTTTGTCAATTTTTGTAATGTTCTAAATCTCTTATTTTTACGATCTTCATTGCGTTGCTATGATGTATTACATGTTTATACTTAGAAACATTTCCCACACTTAGTAAATTCTGACTAACACTTAGTTAATTCTTAGTTTAGCAATACTTTACCTTTTATCTTTCAAAGTTCTGCTCAAACCTTCTTTTTGAAATTTTCTTCTAAGTGTTTGTCTAGTCTCTCCAAACAATGCAATGAGGACCTTGCTCATCTTTAAATTTGGGGGTGGGGCAGATCTGAGCAGATGAGATCAAGATTATGCTGTATTTAAGAAAATGTGTCCATTTTCATTTTTAAAAAAATGCAAAACTCCAATGTCAACGCAAGGGAAAACTTCAAAATTGTCCCAACCTGATAAGAGTTTAGTTGTGAAAGGAGCCTGCTCGTATTTGGATGTTCGTATGACACCCGTAGGAGCAAGCCAAAACGAAGGTGGGTTTCCAAGAACAACGCAATATAAAAAAAAATAAAAGAATGCAAGAGACAACTCCTCTGATCCTCATGAGTTAAAATTGAAATTGGCACACAACCGTAGTTGGATGTCCGCATGACACCCGTGGGGATAAGCCAAAACGAAGAGTGTAACCATGATCAACAGTCTCTAAATAAAGAAATGACGCAAATTTTTGCTCACTGCATATAGATACATCGAGTTGTTTTGACAAAGAAGAGATAAACATTCTATTTTGAAAACTAGAAAAGCATCTTTGAGCAGAAGTTTGTCATATCGAAGAATAAAATAGGGCTTGCTAAGAATTAGCAAGGATAGAAGAAAATTGCGATGTCAAGTAATGTGCCTCAATGTAACATTCGGAGCAACCAATCATCGCAAAAATAGAGGATAGGAATTGAGCATGATTGCCTTAGTAGAAGATATGCTTGAGGACAAGCATATATCTAAATTTGGGGGTGTGATAACTTGTAGAAATACAAGTTATTTATGTCACCTTATCTAGATATTGTGGCAAAAAGTTAGTAAATATGTGCTGATTGTATGAAAATTAGCCTAGTATTACAATAATTATAAATGTTTGCAATTACGCCCACTAACACCATAAAGATGGAAGACAAGCCGAATTTTACTCTGTTTTGCAGGAGACCAAGTCACCGCTTGCGCTAAAGGCTCATGGGGAACTGATCAACGCATCCATGCCACACTACGCCCGTCAATCGACAATGAAGAGACGATTACCACAATGACGGTGCAATGCGACAGTCAGTCCAGAGCTGTGTTTCAACCACATGCGGTAATAAAAACAACATTGCATGCAAACCCATGATCAAAAGATGCAACTGAGAAACGCAAAAGCGGAGGATTGAGACACGTGTATAGCTAACAATTGTGCAGAATTGACGGTCTGATTGCATAACAGAAGGAATAATATCCCTCCATCTTTGGAATTACCATAACCATCAGTGGGGACCACAAGGCCGGAATCAAAGATCTACACCTATAAATACCCCATTGATTTCAGAGAAAATTTATGCTACTTGATACAAGGCTAAGTACTGCTAGATTATAGAGAAAAGGGCTGAGCTGAGTGCCTAAGTGAAGAAATCCGAGAAGAAGACGAGATAAGACCGAGAGGTGAATCTCAGATCTAATCTGCCAAACACCCGATTGAAAGCTCTGTGCAAAGATCCCTGCTACTGGTGGAGCAAGCTTGAGAGGGAAGCTCTTCCTATCATCAAATCCATCCTATCCGGCAAGCAAATCTCTATCAAATCAGTGCCAAGACATTGGCACTTGTTTGTATCTGTTCTATCTCTTTCATCGTTGTATTTCTCGTTCTCTTTATCTCTTCATTCACACCATGTATCAAACACTTAATAGAGATATTAAAGGTTTCGATAGCTTTCATTTATCATTTTTTGTCTATTTCTGTTCACCCGTCAATCACTTTCTTCATGATATCTTCTTAATTCCCTGATAAGCAATGTGAATTGACTAAGTACTTAGTCTGTATTAAAGATATAAAATGTGTTTAGCTAAGGCATGATAGACGGCATCTTCACCTGTGAGAGCAGAAGTGAAGATGTCATTCTGATCTATCGAGAGAAGGTTAGAAGAATGCGTTAACTAAAGCGAGTAGTACTTCCAGACATGGAAGCAACCTTGCGTTCATTTCACTAGTCTTTGTTTCACCACAGACATATGGGAGCACGGCCGATCACTAAAATGTGTACGCCAAGAGAAGAGTGAAACAACATTTGTAGCTTCAATGCAATTAAGAACTTACGTTGTTTATATTATTTGTCTCTCTCTTTCTATTCTATTCATAAGACTTACTGCCGCATCCCATGTCTTTGCATAACTTTCACAGCCAGCCTTGACCCCAGCATCTTGTACATGAAGTCTGTTTCTTGTATCATCTAGCTTAGGTTTACTGTATTTTTCTATTATTATCGCATCTTTACTGCTTTACTTTATTTTATCGCAATTTATATACCTATACAAACACATTTTTAAAGATTGAAAACCTGGTCACATATATCATGAACACACCACAATAACCTAAATCAGTCCCCATGTTCGACCTCAGATCACACCGAGAAACTTGCGGTGGAATTACACTTGGTTCCATCGTAAGGAAACTTGTGACAGCGCATGGCATACTACACCAACATCCATAATTAATGCATATGTAGAAGTAGTATCGCATCATCATGAGCATAGAACATTATACGTCTTTACCTATCAAAATTTGCATAACAGCAGGTGGGTGTGTTGGTCAGATCCGAGCGGGGCAGACGTGCGAGAAATCCGGGTCGAAGCGCTGCTCGGGTCGGGTCTGGGAGCCTTCTCTCGGGTCTAGGAGCAAATTCGGGTCTGTGAGCCATTTTCTTTCAATTTTTTATGTTGTTTTCTCTCCCGAAATCAAGTAATTACAACCTAATTTCAACTCTAATGACTCCAACAAATTTACCGACCCTTTTTCACACATTAATGCTCATAAACATGTGAGTAATTACAAATTTCCACAAGAAATTTAAAGAGAAACAATGCCAAAATCATAATAAATCCACTTTAGTCCATATTTCATTCAACCTTTGAATAGCAAGGAAAAAAACACCCACCAAAAGCAATTGAGCGTAATTAAATCATGCTCTGATATCACATGATGGAACACGAGACATACACAGCGGAATAAGGATCTAATTACACTCTAATTGCTTTTAATTAAAAGGAAAATAGCATGCAACCCTACTTAATTAATTAGGATTTTTTTTTTTGAAGAAATTACCTTTGAAACTCCCAAAACGTTTTCATCTCCACCCGAACACGAACGGACCACCACTAGAGCTAATCTACTATCCTCTAGACTTAGAACTGGGTTGTGGGATCCGATGGATGAAGAACCCGAGAGAGAGAAAAAGATGGAATTAGAAGATAAATTTTGGGTTGGGTTTGAGTTTTTATTTTTCAGTCCAATTTTGAAAACTATTTTGGCAAAAGTGGCAAAAAGTTTTTAATCTAAATTGAAAAACCTATATTTATAGAAAAGGGTCATGCAAAATTGCATGTAACAAATTCATAAAAACCCAACACCTAGAATCCACTATCTAAGTGGGCTTAATGTCTCCACTATAAGCCAACACCTAGCCCACTATTTTGTTAGTGGAATTATCCAACAAAAGTTTGGATTTTCCTACTAACTTTAGTCAAAGAGCAAAATAGTTATTTTGTCAAAGTCACACTTTGACCAAAAAGTCAACATTTTGACTTTTTATGATTTTTCCTGTGTTGACTAATTTTGACCTCCCGAGCATGAATCCGCATTCATTTTCTCGAAATTAAAATCACATTTGAATATAAGGTCGGTCAAGTTTAACTTTTCAAAGTCAAAAGTCAACTCTTTGACTTTTTACATCTTTAACCATTTCCATTATTTTCGAGCTTCCAAATATGAACGTATTCATATTCTTGATATTTAAATCACATTTAAATATTAAAGTTGTATCTCTAAACTGAAAAGCCAACCAATATATCATATATACTTGTCGATTTCTCTCTCTTCACCTACTTCGAACAATTTGAATTATTCTATCATATTGTTCTAAGTTTATTCCATATGAGCTAGTAGGGGAACCTAATGAACCTAGAGATCATGGGCTCCAACGATCCGAGATTAGCTGGCTAAACTCTTTAGACGGAGCTAATCAATATTCGTTAACTCACGGGTCATTCCACTATAATCCCATAGTTACACTCCCCTCACTATAGATATATTTGTGTCCATATGATATAACCATGATTAGTAAGCTAATCCCTCATAGGTTGTTCGTAATCTTGGTTGGGTCATAAAAACCGTTTTACCCCAAAACTACATCTTATTCCTTAAGTTCCACTGATCCTTTAATGAACAATTGGTTTAAGGTCCAACCTATAAACTGAACCCCTCTCTGGGCCCCTTGTTCAAGACCTGGATTCAGTACTAAAGGGAAAAACCTATCTACTATCCCTATAATGGGTAGGAGTGAATTCCGTCTTGCACCCTATGTTCTCAATTATCCACCTGATCTTACCCCTGAAATAGGAGGCTTATTGGGCCAGCGATAATAAGTTGCCCTCACCTATGCAGATCTAAGGATAATTTCGAGTGAACAGGAGTTCATAGTTAGCTCAGGATTAAGATTAAGTTACCTAGGTCATCAATTAACGAAATAGTCAGTTTTATACATTAAACGACATTTAGAATGTAAAAAGTGACTATTTCATGGTTCAGTCTTATGTAAACTTTTTACATAGGATGCCTCCATTTTCATGTCTCCACATGAACGGTTTAGGATCACATCGTTTGTACTAACTACAAAATGGGTCGCATCCATAGTGTCCCCAGAATAAGGCGCCCAACCTTATTCATATACTATAGACCATTTTGGTTATATATTTGAACTTGATCCACATTTATGTCACTACATAATGTTCAAACTACATTAAATAGCCTCAAGACCTTAGTTTATTGGATTCAAGATTATAATTTTAATAACAATTTTATCGAAAAACAAAACAGAATATGTTTATTAATTTACAAACTACGAGTTTTAGGACATAAAATCCAATAGGAAGGACAAGGAGTTGCAGGCTAGTGAGGATTGTGCAGGAAGAGATTGAGACTTGTGGCTGATTCAACTATTAGAACAATAAGGACGTGCTGGCCAGCTAGTGGCTGGTACGGCCAAGAAACTTCTATGTGCTAACTAAGGCAAGCAACATTCAGGTATATGTTACTATGAAAGGGATGACTGCTCCCAGTGCGAGTAGGTAAGTCCTGTTAAGAAAGGAATGTTCACAGTTAGTTCATATAGCTCATTAGAGCGAAGGATGACTTGTTAGACAGGAAAAATGGTTAAATGCCACTAAAGCCAAAGGCGCGGTTTTAGTGGGCTTTAATAGAGAATAGTAGTGGAATGACCTCCCATTACCAGGGAAGAGTATATGCAATGATCCAGTAGGGAACGAAGGAGTTTCCAAATTTTGTAACTAGTAAAGTACTTATACAGAACCAACATATTTATATTTGTTGAATCCTGGTGTTATGCAATTAGTTGTATCTAGTAGCTGCTAAAGGAAAAGGCAGAACACGAGATATTAAAGTAGTAAAAGACGATTTATGCGAGAAGCAAGAATTATTAGGCTTGCTACTTGAAAAGGATATTGAATTTGTTGTGAGTTCGATCCTAGGTATAACCCCATTCCATAGGCACCGTTCATGATTTTGTCAACTGAATTGGAAGAACTAAAGGTGTTTTTACCGGGGATATTAAACAAGGAGCATATTAGACTCGGTATGTCACTTTAGGAAGTACCAATCCCATGTATGGGAAAGAGAAAGATGTTATTCTCGGGTTACGTAAAGATTATAGGTAAATTAAGGAGACAGTCGAGAGTAAGCATGTATTACCCCTACTTAGATGATCTCTTGAACAGTTGAGGGAAACTGTATGCTAAGTTCATTGAGCATGACTTCTGGTTAAGTCAAGTTGGTAGCATGTGTTAATGATGTGATTTTAAGACTTAGATTGGAACTAAATGTTTTATGATTAAGGTATACATGCTTCAGTAAAGAGTTTATGTTTTACAAAGATTAATCTTATGCTAGGGTTGATATGTGATTTCAAGCAACTTAACTTCATGTTGGAAAGTAGGACCAACGCGTGGTGTTTCAATGAATATGAATTCTTATGTATGATTTCCATGTCTAACACATGTTTAAAGGGAAATCTGGGAGGGGATGTAACATGTCAATTTTTAATACTTTATGATATAAATTTTGTATTTTGTAAAAATATTAAATCTCTAATTAGTTTAACAGTTTATTTATGCATGAAATCTCATCAAATCTTAGTATTAATTTCTACAACAGGGACTAAATCGTTACAAATTTTAAAATTTAAGGAATGGTTATTACATAGTAAAGTTGAAAGACTAAATTGTTACATATATGAAAGTTTTAGAGACTAAAAGTGTTTTTAACCTAATTTGAAATTAGTAAAAACGCTTTTAGTAGGGAAATTATTTCAAATGGTAAAATTGTTGAAAATATTTACAAGATATAGCAAAATTTTAGAACTATCAATGATAGACGTTGATAGACATCAATAGACTTCTATCCGTGTCTATCAATGTCACTGATAGACACTATTGGTGTCTATTAGGGTCTATCATTGATAGTTCTAAATTTTTGCTATATTTTGTAAATACTTTGGTTCATTTTTTTATATTTAAAAACAACCTCTTTTAGTATATAACAAATTAAACATACTTATATATGAAAACATTTTTAAGAAAAATTTGTCAAATACACATGTATTTTTATTTTAAATTTTTTTTATCAAAAGTGTTTAAATGATAATGTATTTTTGAAAAATATTTTTTTTCTAAATCAATCTAAACAAATCCTTAATTTAACCTAATTTTAACTTTGACCTAAGTCAAAATTTTCTTCTCCTTCTTAAATTTCAAATATCCTAATATCTTATCGATATCTTTTATAGAAAGAACCAAACTCCCAAATAATTTATTATTTTCTCCAATAAATTTTTACTCTAAAAATAAAAATTATGTTAAATTCTCATGATTATGAACTCAAGACTTAAATTAAAATCTTTGATCGAAAAATGTGAAAACTAAAATATCTTAATTTAATCTAATTTATTCGCAGTACATTTTTGACCTCCCTTTGGAAGCTAAATTAATCCAAAATTAACCATCCTTACCACAACTTTATTCCAAAATAAATAACAAGATGAAATCCGAAATTGAACTTGAATTGCTAGAAAAATAACTATTTTTGAAAAATTAGGGTAGTTACATAAAAGTTCATGAAATTATGATTTATATAATGCCACAACTTAGATCATATGATGTAGAAAATAAATATATAAAAATAGTCCAGATAATATAAACTAAAAAAATAAGACTAACACAACACAACTCAATTCTACAATCTAAACCGTAATAAGAAACTCATCAAACTCAACCATGTACTCCAAACCTTATAATCAAATTCCAAACTATAAACACCATCGTAATCAAATTATCAATAATTCTAATTCTATTCCAGCAATGCAAACAACTCCTTAATCTTTACAAACCTTCTTGTCTCAGTATTGTTAGGTTAAACATGTTACCAAAAGAATCTTTTTATTTACCAAGTTGTGGTGCTTAAGGCTCAAAATGTAGAAAAAAGTTAGTTACTTGCTCAAGCATGGCAGTTACAAAGTTTTTTTTTTTTTTTTTTAAATTATTTTCACTCATGGAAAAGAAAGAAAAAAGAAAAGACAAAATTTGTCATTAGTGACTCTAGTTTGTAAAGCCTCCATTACACTTGAGTGTTGAGCTAGTGGCAAACATAATGAAGCAACTCCATTACACCAGCCTTGATTAAACTGGTGGGACATAATGAAGCATTTGTTCACTATTACAAAGACAAGGATGATGAATGAATCAAAGGAGATATTCTCAAGAAAATTGACCTCTCCACATTTCCTATGGCATGGTTAATTTCACAAATTTTATTTTGAGTATAAAAAAAACAAAAAAGCAAAGATCTAATAGGAAATACAAAATTCTTCATACGGTTAAAATCATACAATGAATAACAAATTATCGTTCTTTAGGCTACAATAGATGATATATAATTAAATTTACCTTTACACATTAGTTTAAACTTTTTAATAAATCGGTAATTTAAGATGATATTAGAGTAGGTGGTCCAATGATGTGTTTTGTTGGATCTTCTTCATAAATGTACTATTGGGATGTCTCTTGATTAGCACGAGCATCAATTTTGTCGATGAAATTCCAAGCTCACAAGATTAGGTCCAATGTGCATATTTTTCCTTGGTTCAAACAAGTTCGAATTGCACTAGTTTTAAATCGTGCTTGCTAGGGATGTAAGTGGCTCGGTTTATGGAAAAAATTGAAACCGAACCGCTTAGAATATGAAAGCAAGATGCAAAACTACGCCGAACTGGACATTCTGTGATAACCGCGCCGAACCGATTAGCATCGGTTTCATAGCCACACAAATCGAAGCCGACTGCCTGGGCCGAACTGTCATTGGACCGATGACGGTTTCGGTCGGTATGGGCGGATTGAGCAGTTTGATCGGCTTTTAGAAGCAAAAAATAAAAGGGTAAGAAAACAACTTAAGTTTCGAAAATTTTTTTAAAAAAAAAAAAAAAGAAAAAATTAAGAGGGTTATTCAAAATATTAGAGCTTATTATAAAAGGCGTTCAACAAATCGCACGTTTGCCATACACGTGGTGAACCATCCCACAGCAAAGTGCTTAAACTTAGGGTACAGGAGTGGAGATGCTGCATTCCGGCATTCCTTTTCCTTCGTCCACTTTGCTTCTACGATATTATCTATCAAATTCTCTCATCCTTTTATTTTTCAATTAAAAAAGGTCTTCTTCTTTTTTGGAAATCTGTGTTGTGTTTGGACAAAGAGGTGTAAGATGAAGTTTCTCAAATAAAAAAATATACATGATAGAAAAAGAAGAAATGATGAAATTCTTCAATAAACATGCAATTTTGAATAATATTTATTATCGAAGTTGAGTTATTTAACATCAACTCATAAAGTTAATGGACACCCTTTTGTTGGTTATTATAATCAATGGTTAGTGAATTATAACAGTTAGTGACCAATAGGTTATAATAATAAACACTATAGTACAGTAGAAAATAGAGGACGGAAGACAAATAATAAATACTTTAACAAAAAGAAGGTTTCGAAATATTATTTACTATATTTAATGTAGCTTATAAATAATTGTAGACACTATTGTTTCAAACATGGAGTGGACTATAATAATCTATTCCAACAACCTGTGACAAGAGTGGATTAGAAAGAGAAAAGTGAGCTAGAAAGCTTTATTTTGAAAAAAGTTCAAAATTTCATTAATGAAAGGAATTGTAGGTCATGTTTGAAAAATCCCATGGGGTATACCCTAAAAACACTCGTTTCAGTTTCTCATGGGGAAAGAAAACCCTTTTTCATAGTGGACTCTGTTTCGACTTTAACCGCAAGATTCTTCTTCATTATATTTGACAATGGCTTCAGCTGGTATAGTGTAGAATCTTCAACTTATGTGGTAATGGCGTATGAAGAGGCTACGCGTTACAGGAGCCATGGGAAACTGGGATCCACATCCACTCCACCTTCCCCTTTCTATCTATTTAAACTGCTTCCGCCATTCCTTCACTTCCATCTCCCACCCCCTTCGCTTCCTCATCTCGTTTCTCTCCAGGTATTGCATTTTCCCCCATTTTCTTCTTTTTCTTCTTTTCCTTCTGATTCTGCCAAATGATTTTTCATTTTCCTCGTTCTGTTGAGCTCTTCTTTTTGTTTGTCATTAAAATTTCCTCCTTATATGGTTTTCAGTAAAACTCATATGCCTATTTCTATAAGTCTTACACTTCAACAACCTTTGGTTTTTCTGAAACATTGTTGTTGATGGATTGAAAAGCCTTTTCAATTAATAGCCTATTAGGTTATGATCAATCTAACATCTTCCCTATGTTTCTAATATATCCTTTTTTTTTTAATTATTTTAAATGACTGAAAATATTTATAAATGATAATAAAATATTATAAACTATCTATGTCTTTTTGTACCATTGAATATACTCGCAAGTTTCTTCAAATAAATTTTCTAAATTTTTGAGGGGTAAACAATATTTAGTCCTTTTAAAGCAACTCAACATGCATGCATGACTAAATTCATTTTCTATTTACATTAAATTGCACCGTGTAGTTATTAGGCTAGTTTTTATGTTTCTACCACAATACATAGTATGGCCAATTTGTTGCTTTGTTTGGCGGGTTTTAATTTAGTTTAGGCCTTTTTGGAAATTAATTCGTTTTTAGTTTTTGGTTTTTAAAATTAAGCTTACAAATACTACTTCCGTCTCCAAATTTCTTCTTTTGTTATTTACTTTTTAACAATAATTTAAAAAATCAAACAAAATTTTGAAAATTGAAAAAATAGCTTTTAAAAATTTATTTTTATTTTTTTTGAAAAAATAAGCTTAATTTTAAAAAGTAAAAAGAAAGGAAAGAATTAGTTAGTAAAGGGTCTTAATTTTTACTATAGACATTTTTTTTAACTTCCAGTTAAAAATAATGAGATTCACTCCGATAAATATATTTCAAACTTCCCAATGTTGGAGTACCATTGTTTGGCCCTGTTTTATATGAGCTAAACCATTTTTCTTTTGCTTTTTCTGTGTTTGCTTAAAAGAAGTATTATTTATTTATTTATTATTTTTAAAGATATCAAAGCTTCCTTAATTTGTAAATGTTTTTTGTTTTCTACATGGCCTCAACTTATTTTAGCCAAAAATATACACTAAAGGTCAAAACTTCAAAAAGTTGCTTGCTTTGGTCTGAATGTTAAACATTGCCTTTTATTATCACTTGCCACTCACACACACCAGCCTTAGAATTATAAGAGATTGATCTTCATTCCCGATCTTGATTAATCGAGAGTGGATAATCCACCAGACGGGGGTCACATTCGCCGACCCCACCAAGAAGATGAGTCAATACATGCCGTCCCACGTAATATCCAAACGGGTCTTTATCGTTTTCTTAATTCATTTATCTAATTTAGAATTTTCCGGTGTTGAAGGTATCAAATATATCAAACAAAGAAGAACCCTGTTTTATGGTCTACTCTGAATTTTGATCGTTGAGAACCGCCACTGCTGTAGACAAGATGATGGAAAACGTCTTCTTCAGCTCTCTCTGCTTTTCCCTCTTCTTCTGTTTCGGGTTTTTCTTCAATTGGTCTGTAAATCTCTCCTTTCTCTCACTTTTAGTTTAAGTTACTTGTATGGTTGTTAATTCTGGGATGTTTAAAGAATTTCGTTTCCATATTTAGTAAAGATTTGTCTACTTCCTGTATAAACTAGGATTGTTATTGATTTAACTGTCTGATTGAAGAAAGACACACTTGATTGGTTTTAAAATTTGCATTCCTGTGTTAATGGATTCTATTTCTTCCTATCTATTCCTGTTGCATATTTAGAAATGTGCTTAGTTTGGGACTTCCGATAACTAAGGTTATGGTTTGGATAAAGCCACTGGCTTCACTAATCATATGGTGTATACGATTACGAACTGTAATCTGTTTCAGGGTGTCCTCACAAACTGGACCAGAACGTGCTGCCCTCCCCCCGAGAGGTTGGAACTCCTATGACTCATTTTCCTGGATTATTTCTGAGGAAGAATTCCTACAAAATGCAGAAATTGTTGCCAATCGGCTTAAACCTATGGGATATGAGGTAGGAATTTGGTAACCGGCTGACAAATTTTGTTTGTAAGATTGGTCATTTTATTGTTATGTAATGCTGTAAAATGTAAGAAGATTAATCTTCTCGTTTCTTTTGCTTGATGCAGTACGTGGTTGCGGATTACCTCTGGTATAGGAAAAAGGTTCCAGGTGCTTACACTGATTCTCTTGGATTTGATGTGATTGATGAATGGGGGAGGATGGTCCCGGACCCGGTTCGGTGGCCTTCCTCTCAAGGTGGAAAGGGATTCTCCAAAGTAGCTAAGAAAGTTCATGATATGGGTTTGAAGTTTGGAATTCATGTCATGAGAGGAATAAGTACACAGGCAGTAAATGCCAACACTCCTATATTGGACATTTCAAAGGTACCTTGAGCAAGTTCCCTTATTTCTTCATACTGTGAGCATTGATAAGTAGTGAGCAATAAAACACTGGAGAAATGCAAATTGTGTAGAGTCCTTTTTTTGTTCTCTCTTTGGGATGAAAGATAGGGAACATTTAATGATTGTAAATTTCTGCTTAATTTTGTCAATTGCTTCGTAGGGAGATGCCTATGTTGAATCCGGGAGAAAGTGGTTTGCAAGTGATATAGGGATTAAGTCTAGGGCTTGTGGATGGATGCATAATGGTTTCATGAGTGTAAACGTTAAGTCGGGAGCTGGAAAAGCCTTCTTAAGGTCCCTGTATCAACAATATGCTGATTGGGGTGTTGATTTTGGTAAGTTTGACCATCATTAACAAAAAGTAAGGTTGCTTCCTACATGTTTTCATATCTCTGTAGAAGTATTTGACAGATTGTTATCAATTTGTGAAGAATTTCAGCCTACTCTTCAACTTCAACATTTTAACTGATTATCTTTAGAACACTTAAGATGCTCGAAAAATCTGATATAAATGCTTTTTTCAATAGTTTGATCAAAATAGATCTAGCCATCTTTCATATTTTCCCGTGGAAAAATGCATTACTCATTGATACAAAGTTTAGTATTGTGTTAATCATGATCATTGATTTCAAGAACACCATAACTGCAAAGACAATGTATCTCATATTTAGAAAAATAGATACCGACTATAGCAGTGTAGATCTATAATTTGCCTGTGAAATGATGCAATTTCTTTTCACTCCGAATACCTGGAACCTGGATACTAACTTGAAATGATCAATCTTTATAACCTTATTTTTCTGGCAGTAAAACATGATTGTATCTTTGGCGATGATTTGGATTTAGATGAAATAACCTTTGTCTCTGATGTATGCTCTCTCTCTCTCTCTCTCTCTCTCTCTAACACACACACACACACACACACAACTGTTACTCATACACGAAATGCTAATTCATTGAGTATGCACAGGTTCTTAAACAACTTAACAGCACAATATTGTATTCTCTGTCCCCTGGAACAAGTGTGACGCCAGCCATGGCCAAGGCTGTAAGTGGGCTGGCTAATATGTATAGAATAACAGGTGATGATTGGGATTCTTGGAATGACATCGTTTCTCACTTTGACGTTACCCGGTAAATTAAGTAGTTATGTTTCAAATCAAGAGATTCAAATACATATCATTTGATGTTGATGTCTTCTCAACTTGTACTTACAGTCTGTTTCATCTCTTCTTCAGGGATTTTTCTACTGCTAATATGATAGGTACCGCAGGCTTGCTGGGTAAATCATGGCCTGATTTAGATATGCTTCCACTGGGATGGCTTACTGATCCAGGTTATACGATTTTATTAGTTCATTTTTCCTTTATGTTCCACATTATTGCAAAGAAACCTTACTAGATTAGACAAAGAATTACATGCAACTGTCTTTTATAAATCATTTTTCTCCGAGTAAGATATATGCTTAATTAGATATGAAGTAATTATTAAATGAAATTCTCTAATATAAAATAAATAGATTGATCAGTACGAGGGAGACTGAATAACAATAGATGGAATTGGGCAAACCATTTTTTGGGCACCTACAGAAGTCCAAATAATATTTCAAATTAAGCTTGCATAAATGTTATTAATAATGTGAAATAAAATGTTTAGGTTCAAACAATGGCCCACATAGGACAACCAACCTCAACATAAATGAACAAATAACTCAGGTACCTTTTTTTCTGTTTTTTTTTTCAGTTCAACAATATGCTGATTGAAGTATATTTGACTTCTTAGTCAATGGTTCATGTTTTATGCCAGTTGAGTTATGCTCATGTTGGCAAATATATGTATTTAAAAGAGAGTATATTATCTTAGTATTTTTCAATTGATGCAGAAATGTTGGTTACCTTAATTTTTCAGATGACTTTATGGTCTATGTCCAAGTCTCCAATTATGTATGGAGGAGATTTGAGGAATATGGACAATATCACCCTTAGTATCATCACAAATCCTACCATACTAGAGATTAACTCCTTTAGCTCAAATAATATGGAGGCAAGTTGAGCTTTTTCCATTTTTACAATTTATAAGTTGGGAAAGACTTTCTTCATATCAACATTTTACCTTTTATTTTCATTGCCTTTTCAGTTTCTTAAAATTTCTACATCAAAGGTTTCAAACAGAAGAGAGCAGATTGAGAAATGGCATTCCAGACATTTGGAGGCATCAGCTTCACCTATACTGGGTCTCACCAAATGTGCATATTCAGACACAGCTGGTTGGATTAGCGAAAGTCTCAATCGAGGTGTTGAAAAAATATGCTGGAAGGCAAATCAGGAACATGAATATCGAACCCCATTTTGTCTATACAAACGAGGATCTCGAGTTGCAATGTAATTGTTTTGATGCTTTACTTTTATTTGGCTGTGTAAAATTTTGAGTTTGAGCAGTTTCACAAAAATTATGTTCTGCTACAGAGATAAAGAGGCAACTACTCGCCATGATCAAGTGGAACTTCTATCATTTCCAACTAGCACGGTGGATGTTTGCTTGGATGCTACACCCAAAAGAAAGCGTAGTTATGAAGAGCTCACGAGGGGTTCATTTTTCCCCTGTAGGAGGCACGAGAATCAGGTTCATCTTTGGCTCTTGTTTGTTTAATGTCTTTTTTCCATTTATGAGAATCAATGTGCATGGCTGGCTGCATAAATGAGCAATCTAGTTATATTAACGAAAGTTCTACGCATTCGAGATTAGTATTATTATTGACATTTGTCAATAGGTAGTTTTTCCAGGTTAACCAACTGGCTAAATTGTCTTTGTTTTGGAGAGGATGAAGAAAATAGTCTTTCTCTGGACTTTGCATCTGCATTCATTTTCTCACTCTTATTATCTTTCTGATGCTCTTATTGTCTTCCTGGAATGTTTACTCTGATAATAATAGAAATGGGATTTATACGCTAATGGGACATTGGCAAACCATTATTCGGGGCATTGTGCAATTGTGAAGTATAACCAAGGTAAAGAATTCGAGATTGAATTGCAGTATTAAAACGACTAATTGTCAACATCTTGACTTTTTGACCATTATGATCATCATGAAAATCATTCCTGCAGCCAAAGCTATTCCGACCGGAGTTCGCTCTTGGGTCGCAACAGGAAGAGGAGGTTAGTGTATCTCTGAGATTCTATATGGGTTTTCACATAGATGTAGCAATCTTCTGTTAACATATTACTGAAGAACATTTTGATCTAATTTAGGTGAGATATATGTTGCTTTCTTCAATCTGAACAATGTGAAGACTGTTATATCCACAAAGATTTTGGACCTCGCTGAGGTACTTCCAGGCAAGAAATTGGGTCAGACTTCATGTAAATGCAGAGAGGAATGGTCTGGACAAGACTTTGGAGTGATCTCAGAGTCAATAGCTGCACCAGTTGAAGGCCATGGTTCTGCACTATTTATCATCAATTGTAGCTAGTCCAACTGCGTTATGAAAACAGTTAATTCCTCTGGAATTTGCTTACATTCTCTTTTCGAGTACGATATGTATGGCGAGAAAATGATAGCTAAATAACAAATAGTTTATTATTGCGATGTCCTCTTTGAAGCAAATTCCTGGAGCTCTCATAAATCTGTACTTTGTACTTTCTCATATCAATCCAACTCTCTTCTCTGTGTAAAACTTCTTTGGATGCTTAAACAATATGGACGTGAAGATTTTAGGTTAAACTACCCTGATCAAACTGAGCAGGGACTGGTGGGATGTGGGCAGGATCGGGCGACTAAGACTGGGCGGGACCGGGACCGGGTCTGGGAGCTGGGTGGAATAGGGGGAATCGGGTGGGACGGGCAGGAAGGACTGAGCGGAGGGGGCTGGGACCGGGTGTGGAGTGGGGGTAAGCTACTATTTTTTGGCCCGATTCCAAATCTGAGTGGGCACGTTTCATTCCATTTGATTTTGGATTTTGGTCTCATTCTTTATCTAGTCAGGCCTGATTGGTCTTAGATTTTTTTTTTTTTTTTTTTTGGATAATCTGACTCAATGTGGTGTTAATTTAATATATTTGATTAAAAATGTAGGTTATAATGGAATTGTAAACGAAGATTCATTTAATGATCATTTTCCTGCAACCCTTTCATGTTATTCTCATATAGGAAAAACCATTCCTGACTTTGACACAATTACATGTTTTGGTTCTTTCCTTACACAAACATCATCTTCAATAGACCACTAATTCATTGTATTTTTCTCCGAGGGATGGAGGAGCTAGGAGAGATGTCATTAGTTTTAATCTTCTATGGTAGGTATCATTAGCCAAAGAGAGTAACTTTATTACAGGATTGAAACATCAAATGAGAATTGTGAGTGGTGAAAATACTTGTTTTAGATTTAGAGCTAAGTATTTAAATGATAACGAGAGTATGAAGATATATGAGTTGGACTCCACTTTTTCATCCCTTGAGTTCGAGAATGATGATGATGCAGTGCAAAAAGGAACATAAATGATCAAACTATTCAATACAAAATGAAATACATACCTTCTTACGGAGTATACAAGATCACAATTTCGTGAAGTATAAGTTTTGGTTGAAGAGAAACTTTTCGTTGTAGAGATAATTTAGTGAAAAGGACTTTTTGTGAATCACAATTTGGTGAATATAATTTTTTATGAATAGAAGTTTTTTTGTTGTAGGTTGTAAAACAATTAATTTGGTAGATAACATTTTGTGAATAGTACTTTTTTGTTGTGGGTTGTAAAATAATTAATTTGGTATGTTAAACAATTAATTTGGTGAGATTTATTGTTGAATTTTAAAAGTAAGAATTTAATAAAAGAGGGTATAAGAGTAAGCGTACATAAAAAAAAATTCATGCTTACGTCATTTTCATCATCAAAAGATAAACAAAAAAATCTTGGTTTTTAAAATATGTCAAAAATACAAAGTCAAACTCCTATGAGGTCATTTTTATCAATTTCCCTAAAAACTGGGCGATCCTTGGGGTTAACAAAAGTTTGTACAACTCAATCGTCAATATGTGAACTAACTACATTAGGATAACAGAAATTTGAAATTAGAACTTTTCCTTTATTTTTTTTATAAAATTTTAATAGACTTACATTTGAAAAATATGTGGACTACTATGATAAATCGTTCAAAAAATACTTTTAGTGCTCAAAGTAACATTCAGTACTTTAGTGTCAATTCAATTCGACTTTTTAATTTTGAAATAATTTAGTCTATGTATTATCTAATAGAGTATGTAACAAGAAAAATCTTGCCATGTTGAAAAATCTTGCCATGAAAACATGTTAGAGAAGTTAAAGTGTCATTTTTTTACTAATCAACAATTTGAGTCATATCAATTTAAAAACATGATTGATCTCTAATTAGTTAATCAATTTTCATACATGAGATATTATTTGATGAAAATTTTTTAGTAATCAAATTTGTTATGTTATCACAAAAAAAAAAAAAAAAAAAAAAAAAAAAACTATGATGTGATCCAAGTCAAACTCCTATGAGGTCATTTTTATCAATTTTTTTACTAATCATCTTATTCTGCTGACACTATATATATGGTCCACTTTGTAAATGTTACAAGAATTGTAAGTTTTACAAACGATGTGATCCAAAGCGCTCATGTGCAGACATTTGAATGAGAGTATCCTATATAAAGAGTTTGTATAAGACCGACAGTGAAATAATTAATCTCTCTTTATAACATTATTGACTAAAGAGATTAGCATTTCATAGGATGACCATTAGTAGCTCAACCTCAATCCTGAGTGAGTTATGAACTCCTATCTATAAAGGCAGTCATTTGATTTGTATGGGTGAGAGTGGCCAGTTTTGCCGACTCAATAAACCTATCATTTTGGGAATTTATTCGAGTAAAGAGCTGGAAACATGCTACATAACATAAAATTTACTCATTCTCGTTTTTAGAATAAGTAGATGAATTACTCCTATAGGTTAAGGATAAAACAAAAGTCATTTAGTTTTGGATTAATTTGAATTGTTCAGATTAAATAAGAGAATATAAATTAATTGTATAAGATGCAATTAATATAATGTATATGGATATATTATAATATAAAGATAATTTTGAATAAGATTCAAAATTAAACTTTATATTATAAGAGATATATTAACTATTGAGATTCATATAAAACTATAGGTTAAAATTAATGTGAATGAGATTCATATTAAAATTATGAGTGATAACTTGTAAAAAATACAAGTTATCTTTGCTCTTAAGTTAGAATAATTAGTTTTTTTATGATAAACTCTCCTCATTTTTTATAGAGATACATGGATTTACTTAAACAATAGAATTCCATGTAAAAGAAGTTTATCACTAAAAATCGCGGTGCTAACGCACTACTTTGCAGGATTTTAACGCAAGAACTGACAATAACGCATTAGACAAGTGCCGCAGGAAACGCGCTAAACATGAGCCATGCATTGGAGGGAATTCAACAAATAGAAGATTCATTGCTCCGGGCTGATTGTGTCACATTACCACTTGCAAGCATGGGCACCTGCAATAGGCGGCGTCTGAAAAGCTTCCAGCAGCAGGTGGCGTCTGAAAAGCTTCCAAAGGTCAGGCGGCTAACCAGGACATGGAGTTTAATGCTGACCTTCAAGNATGGAGTTTAATGCTGACCTTCAAGTGGACAAGACCAACGCCTATAAATACTTGAAGACCCTTCAGAATTAAGAGTTCAGAAAATTAGAAGCTCCATACTCTCTAGAATTTTGTAGACTTAGTTTTAGTTTGTACAAGTTGTGCCGAGGTGTAAGACGATCAAAGGAGTTGAGAACCACCACCACCACCACCGGCCAGGGAGTGGAGAAAGTTATTCTTGAGAAAGATACTCTGTCCTTGGCTCTTTAAAGTGATTGTACACAACAAGATTGAGCTAAAGAACTACAAGAGATTATATTCTTTGGCTTGACTTAGTTTCTCTCTTAATATCATTTCCATTTCATTTTAATTGAATATAGCTCTTTGTAAAGACTCATTGATCCTTCATAAAATTCATATATTTGATCATCACTTTTGTTATTGTTTATCTTCTGTCTATATTAAAAGAATTAGTACTTCATGCATAATTATGTTCCAACGACTAAACCAACTTGACAACTTGGTGAGAGCTTCTTTACTTAGTTGTTCGAAAGAATAGCTAAGCCGTATTAAGTAGAATGCCTAGTATAGCTAGAGATAGATTTACTGGTATTTCTTGCATTCTAAGTTAGATGTATGCACCCTAGAGATAGGCGTGTATGTTATTCGCATTGAGAAGTATTGAATGATGTCTAACGCATGAACAGAAAGATAAGCAACCCATCCCATTTCATCCACATTACATTAGTTGTGTGCAACTATCTTTAACCGGCGCGTCCACCTACTTAAATTCCATTTTCACATGATCCTTCACTCTCCACTCAACTCTTTTGTATTGTCTTGCACAGGCATGGCATATTAGTGTAAATACTACATCTTTCACATTTATTTAGGAAAAACCTCCTACTGCAAGTACAACGCATAATCTGTGTTAGTGAAACTGAATTTCTATGATCAACCCTGGACTTGCCAGGAACCTAGATTAGATTTATACTTGGGTTTAATCTAGGAAAACTTGAACGTTATTATAAGTAGTTGTATGCCTTCTGTGCATAATACTAATGCCCTAACGCGTTGCATTCATTTAAATGCATCAAGGCAGAACACAACACTTAGACTTTATTCTTCCAATCTGTTTTATTTTATACACTCTTAAAGCATCTCACGATAGCACGCGGTCAAGTTTTTGGCGCCGTTGTCGAGGAATTCAGCAACAAGAACTAACCAGAAATTTCTTTTGTATTTATTGTAGGGACACTTCAATTAAGGGAAGTATTACAAGCTACACCTAGGCTTGTGAACGTGTATGAACAGGGAGAACACTCCTGAGTTCATATACGACCCCGAGATTGAACGGACCTTCCGGCATAGGAATCGATCCAACCGTCGTCGAAGGTTGAGGCAACAGTTACTCAGACAGCAAGAAAGGGAAAGAGCAATGGTGGAAGAACAACAAAATCAGCAACTGGCTCATGCTGCACAGAACCCAATCCTGATGGCAAACAACAACATGCATCCTATGAAAGAATATGCGTCCCCTGTGTTATATGATTTTTCTCTAGGAATCATATATCCGACGCCTGATGGAACCAGGTTTGAAATGAAATCTGTTATGCTCTAAATGCTCCAAACTGCTGGACAATTTGGGGGTAGTCGTGGCGAAGATCCTCATGCTCATATGAAGCGTTTCTTGAAAACATGCAATTCCTTTGTGATTCCTAGAATCACACCAGAGGCAATCAGGCTCTCCTTTTTTCCCTATTCTTTGTGAGACGATGCAAAGCAATGGGTGAGTTCATTAGAGCCTGGGGAAATCACCATATGGGAAAAGTTCGTAGAAAAGTCTATGCAAAAATACTTCCCACCTACCACCAACGAGGAGGCGTCGGGAAATCATGAACTTTGAACATGAAGACACTGAGACCTTGAGCACTGCATAGTAGTGTTTCAAGGGCTTGGTCAAGAACTGCCCGAACCACGGATTACCTTTGACTATTCAGATGGAGACGTTTTATGGCGGACTAAACAAGGCGTCACAGATGACAGCAGACGCAGCAGCAACCAGAGGACTGATGGACAAATCCTATACTGAAGCTAAAGAAATATTAGACCGCATTGCGAAACATAACATGGAATGGGTAGATGACACATACGATGGAAGAAATGACAGGAGAAGAAGATCTTAGAACATTAACTCTGTTGATGCCAATGCGATAGCCACGCTCTCCGCTCAAGTGGCTACCATGACCATCCTTCTACAGAACATAACGCTAGGTAACGCACCAAACCAGCAGAAGGTGAATCAAGTGGAGGCATTTAGGCAACCCATGGTAACCTATGTGGGATGTGGAGATTTTCACTCATATGCTGAGTGTCTTCAAAACCCTTAGTCAGTATGTTTCATCAAGAATAACCCATTTTCTAATACTTATAACCCTGGATGGAGAAACCATCCGAATTTTTCTTGGACAGGAGGAAATCAGCAAGAGCACCACCCAATGCTTAGTCAGGAGGAAACGCATCAATAGCCTTTCAATAGAGGTGGCCACGTATCGAGTTCTAGAACTCCGCTGGAAAACCTATTGAAGGAATGCATAGCCCAGAATGACACAACGCTGAAGAGCCAGGTGTCATCAATCAGAAACCTGGAACTCCAGGTGGGGCAAATTGCAAGTGAGTTGAAAAGCAGGCAGCCAGGCATTCTATCTAGCAATACAGAGACACCTGGGAATAATAACGAGAAAGAGCAATGTCACACAGTAACGTTGTGGAGTGGAAAAGCCTTTGTAGAAAGAAAGATGAATCCAAGAAACAATAGTCCTTCGAAATAACGCATTACATGTTCAACGGATCAAGAAGAGAGAACGCCAGAAAATACAAGCCATTCGAAAACCAGCACGTCTAACGTGGGAAAGCAGGAGGTGCCTCTGAATGTACTATTCCCCAGGCGTCTAATGAAGAAAAATGATGAATATTAGTTCAAGCGCTTTCTCGAGCTCCTAAAGAAGCTGCACATCAACATTCCACTCATAGAAGCTTTAGAACAGATGCCAACATATGTGAAGTTTTTTAAGGACATTTTGACGAAAAAGAGAAAAGTCAGCGAGAAAGAAGTAATAGCACTAACGCAGGAATGCAACGCATTAGTAAGCAACAAGCTACCACAGAAGCAGAAGGACCCAGGGAGCTTCACAGTTCCTTGTTCAATTGGAGGATTAGATGTGGGTAATGCGTTGTGCGACCTAGGAGCGAGCATCAATCTCATGCGCCTTTCAGTTTTTAAGAGATTGAGGATTGGAAAAGCACAACCTACTTCTGTCACCCTTCAACTCGTTGACAGAACAATTAAGTACCCGGAAGGGAAGATTGAAGATGTTTTGGTGAAGGTTGACAATCTCATATTCCCAGCAGACTTCATTATTCTAGATTATGAAGCATATAGGGAGGTTCCAATCATCCTTGGACGCCCTTTCTTGGCTACTGGGAAAGTTCTGATTGATGTGCATAAAGATGAGCTAACCATGCGCATGGATAATGAAGAGGTGAAATTTAATGTGCTCAACGTATTAAAATTCCCAGACAGTGATGATTGTCAGCTAAACAATATTGAATTGACTGAAGAAGAGACTCGAGTATGTGAAGTTCTCGTGTTGGAGGGAACCCTGAAGGAATCCAAGCCGCCAAGTCTGAGTGAGCGGCAGACAAAACCAACGCGTCCTTCACTCGAACAACCACCTGAACTCAAATTAAAACAGTTACCCGGACATTTGAAATACGCTTTTCTTGGAACTAATAATACATTGCCTGTTATCATTTCTGTTAATCTCACAAAGCCTAATGAAGATTCACTCTTGCAGATGTTAAAGAAACATAAATGCGCAATAGGGTGGACGTTTGCAAATATTCGTGGAATAAGCCCATCCTATTGTATGCACAAAATTAGGCTGGAGGAAGGGAAGACGGGGTCAATCGAGCCCCAAAGAAGGCTTAACCCCATTATGAAAGAAGTGATCAAAAAGGAGATTCTGAAATGGCTGGACGTGGGAGTTATTTATCCGATATTCGACAGCAGCTAGGTTAGTCCAGTTCAATGCGTTCCCAAGAAAGGGGCAATGACCGTGATAGTAAATAGCAACAATGAACTCATTCCTTTAAGAACTGTCACAGGCTGGCAAATTTGAATGGATTATCGGAAACTCAATGCAGCAACTAAAAAGGACCACTTTCCTCTTCCTTTCATCGATCAGATGCTTGATAGACTTGCAGGTAAAGAGTTTTATTGTTTTCTCGATGGTTATTCTGGTTACAACCAGATTTTAATAGATCTGGAAGATCAAGAGAAGACCACGTTCACTTGTCCCTTTGGCACTTTCGCATTCAGACGCATGCCCTTTGGGCTAT
>NC_052352.1:16543555-16553819 GCF_009727055.1 Benincasa hispida | reverse complement strand
ATGCAACGCACCAGGGACATTTCAACGTTGTATGATGGCCATTTTCTCTGACTTCCTGGAGAAAACCATGGAAGTCTTCATGGACAACTTTTTATGTCTTTGAAGACTCATTCCAGTTATGCCTGGATAACTTAGAAGTCGTCCTTGCTCGGTGCGAGAAACAAATTAGTACTAAATTGGGAAAAATGTCACTTCATAGTGACAGAAGAAATGTTTTGGGGCATAAAGTATCCAAGACTGGCTTAGAAGTGGATGGAGCCAAGATGATGTAATAACAAAACTTCCACCACCAGCGAAGGTCAAAACGCTAAAAATTTTCTAGGACATGCCGGCTTCTATAGACGGTTCGTCAGAAGCTTTTCTCAGTTGCGCGACCTCTGAGCACTTATTGGAGGCGAACCGGCCCTATGTTTTTAACGAAAACTGCACTGACGCGTTCGAACCTTGAAGTATGCATTGACAACAACCCCAGTGTTGATAGCACTGGACTGAACACAGCGTTTCATTCTTATGTGTGACGCGAATAATGTCGTAGTGGGAACTATGTTAGGGCAGAAGAGGGGAAACTTGATACATCCCATCTTCTACGCTTCCAAACATTAAACGACTTTCAGGAACACTATACAACTACTGAGAAAGAGATGTTGGCTGTAGTATTCGATATTGAAAATTTTCATTCTTACTTAGTTGGTGCATCAGCCATCATATACACCGACCACTCAGCCATCAAGTTCCTGATGAGCAAGAAGGACGCAAAGCCGAGACTGATAAGATGGGTTCTACTACTACAGGAATTTGACATTGACATCCAAGACAAAAAGGGAATAGAAAATCAAGTGGTTGACCATCTGTCCAGGCTTGAAAATCAAGAAATGCAAGTACAGGAAAACGACATCAAGGACGCATTCCCTGATGAAAGCCTATTTAGAATTGAAGGCAGGGAACCTTGGTATGCTGATATAGTTAATTACTTGACCACCAAGCAGTTCCCTGAAAACTTCAATTCCAACAGAAGAAACGGCTAGTCCATGACAGTAAGTTTTATTTCTAGGACGAACTGTTTCTATACAAAAAGGCCCAGACTCTATACTGCATCGATACATCCTAGAGGAGGAGACACAATGCATCCTGGCCGAATGTTCATAATTCTTTTATGGTGGGCATTTGGTGGGCAAAGTACCACGGCGAAAGTCCTTCAATGCGTTACTTTTGGCCCACCCTTTTTAAGGACGCAAGAGAGTTTGTTCAAAATTGTGACCCTTGCCAACGCACAGGGAAATTTCTTCAAGGAACGCAATGCCTTTTTAATAATATTCTTGAAGTGGAGTTGTTTGATGTCTGGGCATAGATTTTATGGGTCCGTTCCCTCTTTCTTGTGGTCAGCAATATATCCTATTGGCTGTAGACTATGTATCTAAGTGGGTAGAGGCAGTAGCCTGTGCCAGAAACAACGCGTCTACTGTATCTAAATTTCTTATCAGGAATATTTTCACACGCTATGGAACACCTAGAGCTCTGATAAGCGATGAAGGTATGCATTTTATCAATCGCATCGTTTCAAAATTACTTGCAAAATTAATGTCAAGCACAAGATTGCTATGCCTACCACCCTCAGACAAACGGTTAGGCAGAAATTTCAAATCGAGAAATCAAATCAATTTGGAAAAAGTCATAAGCACAATGCGGAAAGATTGGGTGCAGAGGCTGGATGAAGCACTCTGACCTACAGGACTGCATACAAAAATGCCTATAGGTTGTCTTCTTACTCACTTGTATTGGAAGCATGTCATCTTCCTGTAGAGTTGGAGTATAAGGTATTTTGGACAGTAAAGAAGTTGAACATGAATCCGGATGCGGCTGACGTTCACGCAAGCTTCAACTCAACGAGTCAAAGAATGGCGAATGAACGCATATGAAAACAACAAAGATTACAAGAAAAGACAAAGCGTTGGCATGACCAACGCATTAGTAAAAAGGTACTTGTTGTTGGTCAGAAAGTTTTATTGTTCAACTCACGCTTGCGTCTGTTTCCAGGGAAATTGAAATCTAGATGGTCCGGGCCCTTCATAATTAAAACGATCTTTCCCTACGGTACTGTGGAATTAATGCGAGAAGATGGCACTGATGCGTTCAAAGTAAACGGCCAAAGAGTTAAGCCATACTTTGAAGATAAAGTGGAATGCCAAAAGTCATCTCTTGCGCTACGCGAGACAAGTTGAAGCTCGCGTCGAGGCATCTCTGCGGTTGTAACGCCAATCTTTCAGGGACGCCTCTCTCAACCTTATTTTTTGCATTCTGTATTTTAAGTTATGTTTGAATTTGATAGTTTAGTTATTTTAGGGTTTAAGTTGATTGTTTTTTTTAGAAAAGTTGTGTATAATTAAAACGAAAACATTGGACGCGTTAGACTAGGCAGTTGAAGGAACGCGTCTCGAAACACAAACACTCGAATGTTTTGGCTAAACGAGGCGACCTTTCCCCTTTGCATTAATTGCAGATGTCAGGCGTCGCCTGATGTCAACCGTGATCATCCTCTCCCCCTATAAAAATCTCACTGAACCAAACCGCTTCTTCTTCTCCTTCACTGCGCTACGAACCCCATTTCTTCAGAAACCCTAGAACTTCAGATCCAACAACCTCCATTTTCCTCTCTCGCTCAGCATCTCCGGTGGAATAATGTTGTCCGGCTCAGATTCTCAGAACAAAGCTACAGCCTAGGCAACGATTCGCCGGTAAGTTCCTTCTCCTCTTCTTCATTTTCGAGTTCACCACCATCTAGCCCTAGGAAATCAAACCTCCATCCCTACCTAATCGAAAGCCTTTTACGGCAGCGCTACCCTGTCTTAGCGTCTGGCCGCCCCTACACCTCCTTCCACCTCCATGAAAGCTTTGGCCAAGAGCTCAAAGAAACCTGTAAACCCTTCGGCCAAAACTTCTCTGTCTAGGGCTAAAACCCCACAAAAACCAAGTTTGCCCCTAACAAAGGGTAAAGACACCAGCCAAAACCAAGACGCATCCGTCATCTACGGTCGCGTCTAAACCTTATTACCAAGCTTGCCCCACCACCTTTTATCCCAAACAAACCTTGGTGGGTGCAACACATGAACCCCTTCCTACCTATGCCCATACCGCACCATCTCCAGTGGTTGCGTCTACCTCCCCCTCTATCCATTGAACCCTTAGCCACAATTTACTCGGTGAATCAGACACGTTCTAACCAGCCATCACTTCACCCATCCTAATATCCTCTCCAGGGATGCCTCGCACCCCTATGGGCACCCACCATTCACTCCACCTATCCCAGCCTCTGACAGTCCTGCGTCAGAGCATAACTTTGAAGACTTGGCAGAGTTAGCAAGACATGATGAAAAGAGGAAGTATTTAGAGCTATTCTAGCATGCTCAACCAAGAGCAAGAAGCAACTCAAGTGACGCATTCTAGAACAACCAAACGCATAACTCGAGTTGGATTAACCAGAAAGATACGCAGCAATGCTAGAAGAAGAGATGGGAAATGAAAGAAAGGAAAGAGAATGAAGGAGGAGAAGAAGAAAGTAGAGAAAGAAGAGTTGGCCTCGACGCGTCGCAGCCATGCCCCATCTGACGCAGATGAAAGGCCTATAAAATCAAAGAGAGTATCAAGGAAGAGAAGGTTGATACTGGAGAAGAATAAGAAGAAGAAGAAGAAGTTGCACCCAGACTTGAGGGTTCAACACGTAAAAAAGGGCACAACGCATTGGAAAATGAATTGGAAGAATATGCGCCCGCGAGACAAGGGCGAAGGAAAACCAATCTCCAAAAGGAGTTGGAGAATGAGTTAAGAGAGTTGGCTAAAGAAGCAAGAGAACACGCGGTAGGGAAACGCGAGGTAACGGAGGCGTTTACCTAAAGAACCACGGAAGGAAACGTCAATTTAGTTGACATATTATTAGAGAAAGGCTTCTTCCCCAAACGCCACCATTGCCAGTCTATATCACGGAAATCATCAACGCACTAGGGTGAAATCATTCTGTGTTTGGGCACGATCGCATCCGGCCCAACCTTGTCCGCGCATTCTACAATAGTGAATTCGACATGGAAAAGAACACCGCCTTCGTGGAAGGGTGTTAGTGCACTTCTCGGCAGACAAAATAAATGAAGTGTTCAACTTGAATAGTAATCCTGACACAGAAGGAAACTGCATCTTGAGCAACCAACGCCTGGTCAATTGAAAGATGCGTTGAAGACAGTGTGCCAACCTGGAAGTAAGTGGCAGACATCAAGGAATGGATCAAAGATGCTTGCTTCCAGGAATCTGAACCCAGACGCTAACATGTGGTATTATTTAATCAAACACAGCATCATGCCTACAAACGCATGATGAAACGTTATCCAGAGAACGCTCCTGGCCACTTACTGCATAATGCAATTGCATCCTATTGGATCTTGGAGGATTTATACGACCAGATCAAGGCCTCAAGAACAGCCTCGAGGGCAACTATATTTTCATGGCTGATCTACGCTGTATGTGAACGGGGCGGGGGCAATCCCTTTGGGGGATGAATATGAAGAAGTCGATTGGTCTGATAGACATAAGGCAAGTAATTGGTGCTTCTTGAGGATCACAGCATCAACCAGCCTTACCTTTTGGCAAAGAAGTGGCCGTAGACCTCGGGACCAATCAAAATGCACCCCCAAGAAAAGAACGCGTCATGGTAGTGAACACAACAATGAAGCGTTCAGAGAATGAATAATTGTAAAACTGAGCAGAAGCTTTTGGCTGAAGAAGTGCAACTGCACTTGTATTTTGGGTCCATGACTTACCAATAGCTCAACCAGAAGGGAGTCCTGAGCAGACGCATCAATGAACCCATAATTCATAGATCAGGACCTCCCTCACTCCATTCCTTTGCACCCACAAAGTCCCCAATCCCAAAATTTTGTGCCCACCTTCAGTGATCTTTGAGGCCAACTGGGTTAGGGATCCAGTAAAACCCAAACAGTAGCATTGAAGACCCAGTTTGGACGGAAAGAACCAGTACCCAACTGCAGCATAGACTTGGAGGAGTTTGAAAAATTCATCAGTGATCAACTCCGACCGTTGGCCGCTCAATTGAAGATCTTCAACAAACAAAACGGGGTATTAAGGATTCTCTGAGGCAACCAGAAAAGATGGCATGCAAGACAATTTCTGGGGTGGTCCCTAGCCACAACGCAGCGTTTATCAATTTAGGTCTTTGGTGGGTATGTTTTCCTTGCATCGTTACCAGCCCATCTCAGAAATCCCTTGCGCTTCATTGGACGAGAACCCCGAAGAAGATCCACAGAGATGATACGCCACGCAGTAAGACTTAGGGTGTTGGGTTAAAATTATTTGTAATTTTGAGGTTTAATGTCCATGCATCTTTTTGCTGTTCGTTTATGCAATTCTATGTTAAAATATGAAATGAATGAAGAGTTATTCACTTTTGATCCTTGCGCTTGCCTTAGCATACTTTTATTTTTTTGTTCTTTGATTGATTTCTAAGTCTTGTTGCTTTAAACTTTAAACCTCAATGATATTCAACTATATGAGCTCGAATAAGATAAGATAGGATTTAGGAAAATAGACAAGGCTTGACTTTCCTCTTAAAATGGATTAAGTTTACTTTTCTATACGCATGCATAGCACTTAAAGTTCTTAAACTCCTTTTCAATTTCTCAAAAGCCTTTTTAAAACTTTGTTTCTCTTTTAGCATGAAGATATAAACTCATCTCCAGTTTGGGGATTGAGGAAATCCAAGCATAGACGCGATTCAATGATACATTATAAAGAAAAAAGGAAAACAAAATAAGAAGAACTTTGAATGCAGCTCCTCTATCATTACTTCAAAAGAGAGAAATTTTCAAATGACATGAGCTTAAGTAGAACAGGACACTTTAGCCGTAGTTGGATGCCCGCATGGACGACCCGTGGGGATAAGCCAAAAACGAATGTTAAGTAATCTAGACCAACACGTCCCATTAAAACTTCCTCTATCTAATCTGGGGGAAAAAAAAAAAAAACTATTACTTTTTGAAAATGGATGATATTAATTATAAGTTTTAGTTGTAAAAGGTTTCTCACCGTAGTTTTTGGATGCTCGCATTGGACAACCCGTGGGGCAAGCCAAAACGAAAGTGGGATACCTGGAGCAATGCATGGGTAAACAAGTACACCAATCATTTTTCTTTTTTCCAGCATTGTTTTTACAATACATCTAACGTATCTGGTAATAAAGATGAAATGAAAAAAAAGTCATGATAAATGCCCACCAAACTAAATAAAAATCCTAGTAAAACCAAAAGTTATATCCAGCAAGCTTTGAAACTAATATATGTAAGTGAAAAATTACAATCCAAAAGAGGAGATAGCAAAGAATTATTTTTAGATATCACAAACCGGTTCAAAATTTGGTGGTGTGATTAAACTTGTTAAAAAACCTCCTGTAAATAGCAACAATGAACTCATTCCTTTAAGAACTGGTTACAACCAGATTTTAATAGATCTGGAAGATCAAGAGAAGACCACGTTCACTTGTCCCTTTGGCACTTTCGCATTCAGACGCGTGCCCTTTGGGCTATGCAACGCACCAGGGACATTTCAACGTTGTATGATGGCCATTTTCTCTGACTTCCTGGAGAAAACCATGGAAGTCTTCATGGACAACTTTTTAGTCTTTGAAGACTCATTCCAGTTATGCCTGGATAACTTAGAAGTCGTCCTTGCTCGGTGCGAGAAACAAATTTAGTACTAAATTGGGAAAAATGTCACTTCATAGTGACAGAAGAAATTGTTTTGGGGCATAAAGTATCCAAGACTGGCTTAGAAGTGGATGGAGCCAAGATTGATGTAATAACAAAACTTCCACCACCAGCGAAGGTCAAAACGCTAAAAAATTTTCTAGGACATGCCGGCTTCTATAGACGGTTCGTCAGAAGCTTTTCTCAGATTGCGCGACCTCTGAGCACATTATTGGAGGCGAACCGGCCCTATGTTTTTAACGAAAACTGCACTGACGCGTTCGAAACCTTGAAGTATGCATTGACAACAACCCCAGTGTTGATAGCACTGGACTGAACACAGCGTTTCATTCTTATGTGTGACGCGAATAATGTCGTAGTGGGAACTATGTTAGGGCAGAAGAGGGGAAACTTGATACATCCCATCTTCTACGCTTCCAAAACATTAAACGACTTTCAGGAACACTATACAACTACTGAGAAAGAGATGTTGGCTGTAGTATTCGATATTGAAAAATTTTCATTCTTACTTAGTTGGTGCATCAGCCATCATATACACCGACCACTCAGCCATCAAGTTCCTGATGAGCAAGAAGGACGCAAAGCCGAGACTGATAAGATGGGTTCTACTACTACAGGAATTTGACATTGACATCCAAGACAAAAAGGGAATAGAAAATCAAGTGGTTGACCATCTGTCCAGGCTTGAAAATCAAGAAATGCAAGTACAGGAAAACGACATCAAGGACGCATTCCCTGATGAAAGCCTATTTAGAATTGAAGGCAGGGAACCTTGGTATGCTGATATAGTTAATTACTTGACCACCAAGCAGTTCCCTGAAAACTTCAATTCCCAACAGAAGAAACGGCTAGTCCATGACAGTAAGTTTTATTTCTAGGACGAACTGTTTCTATACAAACAAGGCCCAGACTCTATACTGCATCGATACATCCTAGAGGAGGAGACACAATGCATCCTGGCCGAATGTCATAATTCTCTTTATGGTGGGCATTTTGGTGGGCAAAGTACCACGGCGAAAGTCCTTCAATGCGGTTACTTTTGGCCCACCCTTTTTAAGGACGCAAGAGAGTTTGTTCAAAATTGTGACCCTTGCCAACGCACAGGGAATATTTCTTCAAGGAACGCAATGCCTTTTAAATAATATTCTTGAAGTGGAGTTGTTTGATGTCTGGGGCATAGATTTTATGGGTCCGTTCCCTCTTTCTTGTGGTCAGCAATATATCCTATTGGCTGTAGACTATGTATCTAAGTGGGTAGAGGCAGTAGCCTGTGCCAGAAACAACGCGTCTACTGTATCTAAATTTCTTATCAGGAATATTTTCACACGCTATGGAACACCTAGAGCTCTGATAAGCGATGAAGGTATGCATTTTATCAATCGCATCGTTTCAAAATTACTTGCAAAATATAATGTCAAGCACAAGATTGCTACTGCCTACCACCCTCAGACAAACGGTTAGGCAGAAATTTCAAATCGAGAAATCAAATCAATTTTGGAAAAAGTCATAAGCACAATGCGGAAAGATTGGGTGCAGAGGCTGGATGAAGCACTCTGACCTACAGGACTGCATACAAAATGCCTATAGGTATGTCTTCTTACTCACTTGTATTTGGTAAAGCATGTCATCTTCCTGTAGAGTTGGAGTATAAGGTATTTTGGACAGTAAAGAAGTTGAACATGAATCCGGATGCGGCTGACGTTCAACGCAAGCTTCAACTCAACGAGCTCAAAGAATGGCGAATGAACGCATATGAAAACAACAAGATCTACAAGGAAAAGACAAAGCGTTGGCATGACCAACGCATTAGTAAAAAGGTACTTGTTGTTGGTCAGAAAGTTTTATTGTTCAACTCACGCTTGCGTCTGTTTCCAGGGAAATTGAAATCTAGATGGTCCGGGCCCTTCATAATTAAAACGATCTTTCCCTACGGTACTGTGGAATTAATGCGAGAAGATGGCACTGATGCGTTCAAAGTAAACGGCCAAAGAGTTAAGCCATACTTTGAAGATAAAGTGGAATGCCAAAAGTCATCTCTTGCGCTACGCGAGACAAGTTGAAGCTCGCGTCGAGGCATCTCTGCGGTTGTAACGCCACATCTTTCAGGGACGCCTCTCTCAACCTTATTCTTTTGCATTCTGTATTTTAAGTTATGTTTGAATTTGATAGTTTAGTTATTTTAGGGTTTTAAGTTGATTGTTTTTATTTTAGAAAAGTTGTGTATAATTAAAACGAAAACATTGGACGCGTTAGACTAGGCAGTTGAAGGAACGCGTCTCGAAAACACAAAACACTCGAATGTTTTGGCTAAACGAGGCGACCTTTCCCCTTTGCATTAATTGCAGATGTCAGGCGTCGCCTGATGTCAACCGTGATCATCCTCTCCCCCCTATAAAAATCTCACTTGAACCAAACCGCTTCTTCTTCTCCTTCACTGCGCCTACGAACCCCATTTCTTCAGAAACCCTAGAACTTCAGATCCAACAAACCTCCATTTTCCTCTCTCGCTCAGCATCTCCGGTGAATAATGTTGTCCGGCTCAGATTCTCAGAACCAAAGCTACAGCCTAGGCAACGATTCGCCGGTAAGTTCCTTCTCCTCTTCTTCATTTTCGAGTTCACCACCATCTAGCCCTAGGAAATCAACCTCCATCCCTACCTAATCGAAAGCCTTTTACGGCAGCGCTACCTCTGCTTAGCGTCTGGCCGCCCCTACACCTCCTTCCACCTCCATGAAAGCTTTGGCCAAGAGCTCCAAGAAACCTGTAAACCCTTCGGCCAAAACTTCTCTGTCTAGGGCTAAAACCCCACAAAAACCCAAGTTTGCCCCTAAACAAAGGGTAAAGACACCAGCCAAAACCAAGACGCATCCGTCATCTACGGTCGCGTCTAAACCTTATACCAAGCTTGCCCCACCACCTTTTATCCCAAACATAACCTTGGTGGGTGCAACACATGAACCCCTTCCTACCTATGCCCATACCGCACCATCTCCAGTGGTGCGTCTACCTCCCCCTCTATCCATTGAACCCTTAGCCACAATTTACTCGGTGGAATCAGACACGTCTAACCAGCCATCACTTCACCCATCCTAATATCCTCTCCAGGGATGCCTCGCACCCCTATGGGCACCCCACCATTCACTCCACCTATCCCAGCCTCTGACAGTCCTGCGTCAGAGCATAACTTTGAAGACTTGGCAGAGTTAGCAAGACATGATGAAGAGGAAGTATTTAGAGCTATTCTAGCAATGCTCAACCAAGAGCAAGAAGCAACTCAAGTGACGCATTTAGAACAACCAAACGCATAACTCGAGTTGGATGAACCAGAAAGATACGCAGCAATGCTAGAAGAAGAGATGGGAAATGAAGAAAGGAAAGAGAATGAAGGAAGAGAAGAAGAAAGTAGAGAAAGAAGAGTTGGCCTCGACGCGTCGCAGCCATGCCCATCTGACGCAGATGAAAGGCCTATAAAATCAAAGAGAGTATCAAGGAAGAGAAGGTT
>NC_052352.1:16530556-16541780 GCF_009727055.1 Benincasa hispida | reverse complement strand
CAATCTATGTTAAAATATGAAAAATGAATGAGAAGTTATCACTTTGATCCTTGCGCTTGCCTTAGCATACTTTATTTTTGTTCTTTGATTGATTTCTAAGTCTTGTGCTTAACTTAACCTCAATGATATCAACTATATGAGCTCATAAGCATAAGATAGGCATTAGGAAAATAGACAAGGCTTGACTTCTCTTAAAATGATTAAGTTTACTTTCTAACGCATGCAAGCTTAAAGTCTTAAACTCCTTTCAATTTCTCAAAGCCTTTTAAAACTTTGTTTCTCTTTTAGCAATGAAGATATAACTCATCTCCAAGTTTGGGGATGAAGGAAATCCAAGCATAGACGCATCAATGTATACATTATAAAGAAAAAAGGAAACAAAATAAGAAGAACTTTGAATGCAGCTCCTCTATCATTACTTCAAAAGAGAGAAATTTCAAATGACATGAGCTTAAGTAGAACAGACACTTAGCCGTAGTTGGATGCCCGCATGACACCCGTGGGATAAGCCAAAACGAAGTTAAGTATCCTAGACCAACACGTCCCATAAAACTCCTCTATCTAATCTGGAAAAAAAAAAAACTATACTTTGAAAAAGGAATGAATATTATATATAAGTTTAGTTGTAAAAGGTTCTCACCCGTAGTTGGATGCTCGCATGACACCCGTGGGGCAAGCCAAAACGAAAGTGGGATACCTGGAGCAATGCATGGGTAAACAAGTACACAATCATTTTCTTTTTATCCAGCATTTGTTTTTCAATAGCATCTAACGCATTGCTGGTTTAGAAAAGATTGAAATGTTTTGAGAAATGAAAGGAGTTGCGATGAGAAGCCTGCCGCATCGGAAACTAAATATTAGTCCTTTTAAGAAAAGCTCCAATCTAAGTTATATTTTTCCAACTCTTATTTCAGCTTTGAAACTAATATGATGAGAGGTGAAATTTGCACATCTAAGGAAGAGGAGATAGCAAAGAATTATTTTAGAATGCTTGAGAACAAACATTGTTCAAATTTGGGGGTGTTGATAACTTGTAAAAAATACAAGTTATCTTTGCTCTTAAGTTAGAACAATTAGTTTTTTTTTTATGATAAACTCTCCTCATTTTTAATAGAGACGCATGGATTTACTTAAACAATAGCAATTTCATGTAAAAGAAGTTTATCACTAAAAATCACGGCGCTAACGCACTACTTTGCAGGATTTCAACGCAAGAACTAACAATAACGCATTAAACAAGTGTCGCAGGAAACACGCTAACACATGAGCCATGCGTCAGAGGGAATTCAACGCATAGAAGATTCATTGCTCTGGGCTGATTGTGTCACATCATCACTTGCAAGCATGGGCACCTGCAATAGGCGGCGTCTGAAAAGCTTCCAACAGCAGATGGCGTCTGAAAAGCTTCCAGAGGTCAGACGGCTAACTAGGACATGGAGTTTAATGCTGACCAGAGCATGGACTTAAATGCAGCCCATCCTCCAAGTGGACAAGACCAACGCCTATAAATACTTGAAGACCCTCCAGAATTAAGAGTTCAGACAATTAGAAGCTCCATACTCTCTGTAATTTTGTAGACTTAGTTTTAGTTTGTATAAGCTGTGCCGAGGTGTAAGACGATCAAAGAAGCTGAGAACCACCACCACCACCGACCAGGGAGTGGAGAAAGTTATTCTTGAGAAAGATACTCTGTCCTTGGCTCTTTAAAGTGATTGTACACAACAAGATTGAGCTAAAGAACTACAAGAGATTATATTCTTTGGCTTGACTTAGTTTCTCTCTTAATATCATTTCCATTTCATTTTGATTGAATATAGCTCTTCGTAAAGACTCATTGATCCTTTATAAAATTCATATATTTGATCATCACTTTTGCTATTGTTTATCTTCTGTCTATGTTAAAAGCATTAGTACTTCATGCATAATTTTGTTCCAACGCCTAAACCAAATTGACAACTTGGTGAGAGCTTCTTTATTAAGTTGTTTGAAAGAATAGCTAAGCCGCATTAAGTAGAACGCCTAGTACAACTAGAGATAGATTTACTGGTGTTTCTTGCATTCTAAGTTAGACGTATGCACCCTAGAGATAGGCGTGTGCAACTATCCCATTTCATCCACATTACATCAGTTGTGTGCAACTATCTTTAACCAGCACATCCACCTACTTAAATTCCATTTTCACATGATCCTTCACTTTCCACTCAACTCTTTTGTATTGTCTTGCACAGGCATGGCATGTTAGTGTAAATACTACATCTTTCACGTTTATTTAGAAAAACCTCCTACTACAAGTACAACGCATAATCTGTGTTAGTGAAACTGAATTCCTGTGATCGACCCTGGACTTGCCAGGAACCTAGATTAGATTTATACTTTGGTTTAATCTAAGAAAACTTGAACGTTATTATAAGGAGTTGTATGCCTTCTGTGCATAATACTAACGCCCCAATGCGTTGCTTTCATTTAAACGCATCAAGGCAGAACGCAACACTTAGACTTTATTCTTCCAATCTGTTTTACTTTTTACACTCCTAAAGCATCTCACGATAGCCCGTAGTATGAGAGAGGATTATATTTGAATATGATTTATGTGTATTTTAATTAAATATAAGATAATTAATTAATTAATTCTTAATTAGTTAATATTATTTATTTAGTTACATATCAAATTTGATTTAATATATATTATTAAATAAAAGATAACTCTCATAGGGAATTATCTATCGTGTTAATGGACGGGAGTTATAACTCCTCCTCTAATTAACTCCCTCTCTCTCACTTAATTGAGAATTGGGCACAAAAGTTGGAGATCATGTATCATTTTGAAAAGAACTCTCTGAATACTCACAAAAAAAATCTTTCTCAATCTAAAAAGGTTTTACAGAAATTTTTTTAATGTAAAATTCATCTTTCCTTATCCAAAAGTTAGATCCCATCATCGGATTCTTGCCAGAGAATAGCAAAGTAACACTAGTGGTAGTATTCCTTAGGTTCGTACTTGCTCGAGGAAGAGGTTTGTTATCCATGGAAGTTTTTACGAGACAAGATTACGTTGAAGACGATCTTCAAAAGTAGATTTCTTTCTCCCTATAATAATATGTTTTAAATTGTTTATCCTACACTGTATGTTTTTCTCTATTTTTCTTGATTTTCCAAAATTGAAATCATTGACACCGACGTTTACATGCTTTTCGCATTGAGATTCAATTCCTTCATATCCTCCATTTCGAAGAATGAGGTGGAAGAGGAAGATTGGAATACTTTGAAGACCAAAGCAAACCCAAGACTGAAGTCAACTTTAACACTCTTAAAGATTTGAAGATAATAATTCTATTTGAAGTGCAAGAGATTGAAAAGGATAAGATCTGAAGGCTTTGAAGGCTCCGAAGACTAAAAGTTTTGAAGATTATAATTCACTTGAAGGGTGAAAAATATTGAGGAAGCCGAAGCAAGCTTGAAGGTTGAAATCAACTTCAACTCTTCGCCAGATTTGGAGACATGGAAGACAGGAGTATTTGCTGGGAGGAGTTGAGTCAAGTGTAGTGGAGTTAACTAAATTCTTTGCTTGGTTGAAAGAATTCTTAAACTCATTTTAACTAACACAATTCCACTTCTCGTCTTAAAATTCTCGAAAACTTTTCTGAATTACTGAAAATTTGGAAGATTAAGGGTCTGTTTGATTCGTAATCCGAATTCAGTTTTATATTTTCAGATTAACTGAATTTAGTAAATATGTGTTTGGCAGACAACTCGAATTCTGTTTTTGAAAAATATTATTAGATTCTGTGATCTAAAATGTATAAATTTTGAAAACAACATTTTTACATTTTAATTGTATTATGAATTTGAATTTTCAAATTTAAAATACAGAATTATATTAAATAAAAATAAAAACATTTAGAAATATAGTATGTCATGTTATAAACTCAGTTCAATCTTTTAAAAGTTAAAATAAGTATTGTGTAGTATATTATCAATTATGTTAAATTTTAAATTTAGTCCCTAAGGTTTTGATAAAATTAAAAATTAGTTCATATGATTTCAAAATTTAGAATTTAGTTCCTATGATTTGATAATAACTTCATATAAAGTTCATATGGTAGTCTATACCATAGGTCTATTTGGACTATTTATGAAGCTTTTATCAAATTATAGGTGGTAAATTTTAATAATAAATTATAAAACAAAAATTTTAACTTCTTCCAAATCATTGGGACAAGAATTTTAATTTATCCTATAAATTATACACCATTACAAAATAATAATTATACAATTTTCTTAACATAAAATCATGTTCATAAATAAGTTAATAATTGTTTATTGTCAACTAATATTTAGTGGGTAATTATAGTTAGTTTGCAATTGTTTAAATTAGAATTCAATTTCTTTACCAAATACATATCTGAAAACACCAAATACAACTCTGTTTTTATCTAATTCTTTGTTTTTAGATTCTTTACCAAACATGCCAAACTTTATTCAATATTTGAGAAAAAGAATAAAAACATTATATGTATTGGAGATTGTATTCAATACTCATCTTACTACATATTGAAGTCAATACATTTCAAAGTTTATTCATCGAATCAAATTTTTTTGAAAAATCTAGTCGCACGTATATATCACTAAATCTTAGCAATATTTTTCAAGAGAGAAATTAAATTATTACAAATTATAAAGTATATAATTAAATATTAAATTATTATAAATTAAAATTATAAAGAATTATTACAAATTATAAAGTATATAATTAAANATATTAAATTATTATAAATTAAAATTATAAAGAATTATTACAAATTATAAAGTATATAATTAAATATTAAATTATTATAAATTAAAATTATAAAGGAGTAAATTATTACTTTCTTAAAAGTAACATTTTAATCAAGTTTGAAAATGGGGATAAATGGCAGTTTAAATACTTTAAAATATTATCAGTTTAATAAAGATCTTCAACCTAAGCAATGACCTCATCCCACACCATGATTATGTTATTCAAATATGTTTGAATACGGCCATGATTACTTGTTAGATACTTTTGTTAGCATTGTCACATTTTATAACATTCCTCTAGCAAGGTGGTAAAATTAAGATAAGTGCTATATTGTTTAAAATTAAGTTGTCCGCATTCAATGGAAAAGCTAATCAACTACAAAATATAGCACTTATCTAAATATTAAACAATATAGTTGTTAGTTAATTACAAACAAAGCAGCCGCCGAGCCCATGCCCACGCACTACATTCAAAGCTTTGCTTTATTCAATTTTTTAATGTCATTTGTCGTATGGGAAGGTAAAAATTATTCTCCCAAATCTCGTTTGGTAAAAATTTTATTTTATTTTTTATTTTTAAAAGTTTAATTTATGAACAGGTAAATTTCTTTATTGGTTATCTATTTTTTATCAATAGTTTAAAAAATCAAGTCAAATTTTGAGAACTAAAAAAAATTAGATCCTGTTTGATAACCATTTTGTTTGTTGTTTTTGTTTTTGAAAATTCGACCTATGATATTACTTCCATATCCAAATTTATTTTTTTGTTATCTACTTTTCACTAATGGTTCAAAAAACCAAACCAAATTTTGAGAATCAAAAAAGTTGTTTTTGTTTTTGGAATTTGGCTAAGAATTCAACCATTATATTTAAGAAAGATGCACATCATTGTAAGAAATGCGGATTAAATTAGTTTAATTTTAAAAAACAAAAACAAAAAGTCAAATGATTACTAAACGAAACTGTAGTTTTTAAATTTTTTTTTTATTTTTAGAATTTGGCTAAGAATTTAACATTGTACTTAAAAAAGATGTAAATTATTGTAAGAAATGTGAATGATATAGACTTAATTTTCAAAATAAAATCCTAAAATAAAATAATTACCGAGCGAGACCTCAATTTTGAACTAATCTAGATTTCAAATGATACTTTAGATTTTAATTCTTTCTTTTGAGAGAGAATAATTTTATAATTATCCAATAAATTTTATGCTAATTGAATTATATTAAGACAATTATGTGTTATCTTTTCATACTTTCATCCTCGTTAAGTGATGACGGGTTCAATTCTTTCCTTATTTATTTATGTATTTATGAAAGAAATTATTAATTGCATCATTGTGCAAGTTGCGTTATTTATTTAATAATTAAAAGAGAGAAATGGGCCACCTTTTGGGCTTTCAAATCGATGCAGTTTTGTGGGCCCAGAATCGGTTGGATATCAAGAGAGGGCCCACCAAGCCCAATTTCTCTTCCCCGAAAGCTCCTCGGTTTGCAGTATAAATATTCGTGAAGTTTAATGTTTTGATTTACAGGCATCGAGGTGCTGCATTATGGGAGTGATGGACCCGGTAAGGAGAGGAGCAGAGAGTGGAGGCGGAATTCGAGGATCTTATTGTTACTTCCTCAAACATGGCTACCTTCGTTTTCAATCCCCTTTTATTTTCTAAATTTTGCGAGTTTTTTGCTCCTCCTTCCATTTCTTTCCATCCAAATATGTCTTCAATCCCTATGATTACTTCTTCTGGAATTGGCTTCGCTAAGTTTTCAGGTTCCTCGAACCTCTGTCTTCAACAAATTCCCTCTCCTCATATGCTGAACCGCAGATTTGTGGCGTCCAAATCTGTAACATGTACCATATCTCATGATCTTAATCTCACTTCCTCTAACAAATTATGTACTCGACGCCCTAACTGCGATCTCGATTCGATTGCAATTCCGCTTTATACGTCTGAATTAGTGGCTGATAGGCTTCATCGGCTTGTTTTGGAATTCGAGTCTCTCTTGGAGCCGATTGATCGGGTTAAACGACTATTGCATTACGCAGCGATTCTTGATCCTTCGGATGAATCGATTCGACTACCGGAGAATCGAGTGAGGGGATGCGCGACGCAGGTGTGGTTAGATGTGAAAATTGACGAGTTCGATCGGATGAGATTCAAAGCTGACAGCGATTCAGAGATCGCGAAGGGATATTGTTCTTGTTTGATCTGGATGCTGGAAGGTGCTGAACCGTGGGAGGTTTTGAAGGTGAGGAGCGATGATTTGGAGGCTGTGAATGTTGGATTGCACGGAAAAGCGGCGTCTAGGGTAAATACATGGCAAAATGTGTTGATGAGTATGCAAATGAGAACCAAAACTTTGGTCTCCAAGATTGAAGCAAAGCCGCCATTAGAGCCTTTTACCTTCCGTACTGTTCATCATCGTCTCCATGGATGAATCGAAGCCGGGATTGGAGACTTTAATCTTCACGTGATGTTCATTATCGCCATCATAAAAAATTGAAAAAGCAGCAGAGTAGATCAGTTGATCAATTTTATATCAGAATTGGAAAGGCTTGTTTTCTCACCATACCAACACAACAGGTACCTAAATTTGATTGTAATGTATAATATCTCATCATACCAACACTCAACAGGTATTTTTTTATCGTAACATATAATCATTGTACCTTAGGTTATACCTATAAATACCTTATGATATCATATTTAAGTTGAGTTTGACTAGTTTAAAGTTTTTTCATTCGGTTGGAAGAGTTTTTTCTTTCCTCTTAATATCAAACAACCAACCTGTATACATGGATTTTAAAATAGTATTAATGTTTGATATCAACATCATTCATCAACCGTCAATATTTCGTTGTGTTCTTTCTTATGTTCTCAAGTCCAAGTTTAATTGATGCAACACAAGCTCATCTAGCTAAAAAGTTGAAAAAAAAACATATACGGTTCAAATCACACTTTTTAATATATATATATATATATATATATATATATATATAATTATATTATATATATATTTATTTAAATCGAGTTATACTCCAACAAACTTGAGTTGTGTCACTTAAAATCTCAAACTGTGGATGAATAAGAATCAATGTACAGGCAGTACTTCTAATATTGAAGAGAAAGATCATAAAGGTTAGAATAATCAATAGTCACTTTTAATGGGTGGTTTTTTTCCCTTCATACTTCTATTTAAATCAACTTATTTAAGAGTGAGAGTTTATTTGTTGCATTTGTTTATTGGATACTTTGATAAAATTTTAAGATATAAATTATAATAAATTTATTTATGTGTTTTTGAGTTGATTTAAATTGATCAAAAGATATATATAGTACTTTCAATTAATTATTTATTATTATTATTTTATCAATGCCATGAAATTTTGGATCAGACCCATGGACCAACCAAGGCAGAAGATATTTGAAGACACAAATCTACTTCAAATTTAGATCTTTGAAGACACAAATACTCTTTCAAGACTTCTATTTCAAGCTTCCAAGACTCCTGCTGAAGCTGCACTCCTATAAGGCAGAAGACCTTACAAATACTCTTCTAAGACTTCTACTCCAAGCTTCCAAGACTCCTGAAGCTGCACTCTTATAAGACAGAAGTCTAAGTCTGAAGACACAAATACTCTTCCAAGACTTCTACTTCAAGCTTCCAAGACTTCTACTTCAAGAACGTTCGGTATTTTCCTTTTCCAAGTCAAGCATATTCACCCAACTGAAAGAATCAGAGGATCAAATATTAGAGATCGAACCACATCACATCAAATCAACTTCAACATCAACACCAACTCAAGTTCAACTCCACGAAACACGTTTCTCCAGAAATCTCGTGTGAACAAATTGGCACGCCCGGAGGGACATCTCTACCTCTCATCTCTCTCTCGTCATCCACGTCAAACAAATCTACAAATGGCACCAAAGAAAGTTGCATCCAAAGCTACCATCGCAAGCAACAGTTGCATAAGCTCTGTCATCACGGAGGAAATCTGGAACCAACTGATGGAATATCCTAAAGGCGGGATCGTCATAAAAAAAATCCCTTGTTCGACAACTATGCTTCTGCTACTGATCTATTAGAGAAAAAATCACATATTAATATAGTGTCTGTCATGATGACTGATGTAACGGCTGAGTCGACCATGGCAGAAATGGAGGTAAAGATAAACCTCCTAATGAAGGTTGCAGAGGAGCGAGATCATGAAATCACTGCTTTAAGAGATCAGATACAGGCTCGAGATATTGATGAATCAAGTCAATCCCCAACTACAAAAGCCAATGACAAAGGAAAGACTGTCTTGTAGGAAAGTCAGCCACCATAATCCACCTCTATTGCTTCCCTGTCAATTCAACAACTCCAGGATATGATCACAAACTCCATAAGAGCTCAGTACGAAGGACTGTTGCAAACCTCCTTTATGTACTCCAAGCCATACACTAAGAGAATTGACAACCTGAGAATGCCAGTTGGGTATCAACCTCCAAAGTTTCAGCAGTTCGATGGAAAGGGCAATCCAAAACAACTTATTGCACACTTCATTGAAACCTGTGAAAATGCATGAACTAGAGGAGACCAGCTAGTCAAGCAGTTCGTCCGTAGCTTGAAAGGAAATGCTTTCGATTGGTATACTGATTTGGAGCCAGAAGTGATTGACAGTTGAGAACAATTAGAAAGGGAGTTCCTAAACCGCTTCTACAGTACAAGGCATACTGTTAGCATGATGGAGCTGACAAACACCAAACAGTGGAAGGGAGAGACAGTCATCGATTACATCAACCGATGGAGAGCTTTAAGTCTGGATTACGAAGATAGACTTACTAAATTATCTGTAGTGGAGATGTGCACTCAAGGCATGCACTGGGAGCTTCTCTACATCCTACAAGGGATAAAACCTCGTACGTTTGAGGAGCTGGCAACACGAGCTCATGATATGGAGCTGAGCATTGCCAATAGGGGAACTAAACACCAAACAGTGGAAGGGAGAGACAGTCATTGATTACATCAACCGATGGAGAGCTTTAAGTCTGGATTGCAAAGATAGACTTACTGAATTATCTACAGTGGAGATGTACACTCAAGGCATGCACTGGGAGCTTCTCTACACCCTACAAGGGATAAAACCTTGTACGTTTGAGGAGCTGGCAACACGAGCTCATGATATGGAGCTGAGCATTGCCAATAAGAGAACTAAAGATTTCCTAGTCTCTGAAGGGAGAAAATACAAAATTGATGCCAAGGGCACTGAAAAGATCGTGGGTAGTGCCACAAAAGAATCTATGGTCGTTCATGTGACCCCGCTGAAATTTTCATGTGACCCTGCTGAAATTTTCCTTCAAAGGAAAATAAATAAAATTTGAAAGAAGGCACAATGAGGGCGAGAAGCGTCGTCCAAAGAACGACAAGAGAAGGTTTATCCATTCCCTGACTCTGATGTGGTAGATATGTTGGAGAAACTACTAGAGAAGCAACTTATTCAGCTATCAGAATGCAAGCGGTCGAAACAAGAAGGAAAAATGGATGATCCTAACTACTGCAAGTATCATCGGGTCATTAATCACCCAGTTGAAAGGTGCTTTGTGCTAAAGGAACGAATTATGAAGTTGGCTCGTGAAAAGAAGATCGAGCTAGATTTGGATGAAGTAGCTCAGACAAATCACGCTACCGTAGCGGTGACTTCAAATATTCCAATACTGTCGGTATCCCATGCTCAAAGACAAAGTTCGATCCAGTTTGGAGAATTCGAGCCTATAGTTGTTCGGTTCCAACAAGAGATTCAAACAAAAAATTTCGAAAAGAAAGATGAGCTTGTTGAAGATGACAACGAAGGGTGGATAGTAGTGACTTATCGAAAGAGAGACATACAAACTCCAGCAAAAAAGAGTCGCGTTTCTATCGAAGCTATAAAAGAAGAAACAAGACTCATAAAAAGAGGCAAAAAGATGACACGGAAACCTAAGCCTGCTAAGAAAGAAGATAAAGACTTCCCTCAATTCCGACGGCCGGCAACTTCGACAGAATTTCTTCCAAGAAGCTTTCTCAATAATCATCCAAAGAAAGTATCAAAAGTTATTGCATGTCACACTGTCGGCATAGTAGAAGTTGACAACAATCATGTGACTGCTAAAGAAGTCAAAGACTCTGAAGAAATGAAGCAAAGAACTTCTGTCTTCGATCATATTAAGCCTTCAAGTGCTCGATCTTTAGTCTTTCAAAGATTGAGTATGGCCACGGTAGGAGAAGAAGACCAATGTCCAACGACTACTTTTGCTCGAACTTCAGCCTTCAAAAGGCTAAGTATATCCACATCAAAGAAAGATCAACCTCCAGTATCTACTTTTGATCGTCTCAAGACAACAAGCGATCAACGTAAAGGAAGGATGAAAATCTTGAAGCCAACGTCATTCCATGAAGAAAACAACGACGAAAAGATTCACAGT
>NC_052352.1:16528759-16530551 GCF_009727055.1 Benincasa hispida | reverse complement strand
AGAGGAAATTTTCTGTGGACATAAGTACAGAAGGTTCCTTGATAGTGAAGCCAAAACTCATCATATTGACGAATCCTACAAATGAAGAGGATAATCAAAACCATGATGAAATAAGAGCTTCTGAAGTTTAAATGAAGAAGCTCCTCATCGCAAGAGCCTAAACTGCATGATGCTCCTAGCTCGCATGAGCTTAAAATGTGAACGGCTAAAAAAAAAAAATTGTATGAACTACGTTACGACTTGATCCCTTTCATTATAAAGGGTACGTAGGCAACTTAAAGAAATTTAAGTTCAGTCGCACATAAAAAGAAAAAAAATTCTCTTCGAACAACATTATGACTTGATCCCTATCATTAAGAATTGTATGTAGGCAGCTTGAAAGAAATTTCAAGTTCAGTCCAGTTAAAAAAAAACTTGAACTACATCATGATTCGATCCCTTTCTTTAAAGGTACGAAGGGAGCTTAAAGAAATTTAAGTTTAGTCCATCAGAAAAGGTACTACAACCACCTAAGTATAATACTACAAGATTGATGTTGATCATTCCCGTCAAAGAATGACATTTCAGATTGAAGATGTTCATCCCAATTGGGGGCAACACAATGGGTTGAAGATGTTCATCCCTCGTAAGGAGCCAACACAGTAAATAAAAGGCACACACGTGGATTGCGCTTCGCTTCCTCTTTAAAAGTAAACTTATACGCTCCTCCATCTTCAAGTTTAGAGGCTCCATTAATGTTTCATCTTCATGCTCAAAGTCACAAAGTCAAGCCTACTGCCAAAGCTTCATGCTTCATCAAACTCAAATGCGAAGAATTTGTCTATGCTTTGTCAAACCCAAGTGCGAAGATCTCATCGATGCTTCTTTATATTTAAGTTTAAAGGCTTGATCGATGCTTACCCATCTTTAAGTTCAAAGGCTTCGTTGATGCCTCTCCATCTTTAAGTTTAAGATTGGCATGCATGGCCTCACTTCCATCTTCAAGTTAAAGGTCAGTGTGCATGACTCCACTCCATCTTCAAGTTCAAGGTCGGTGTGCATGGCTCGGCTCCATCTTCAATGACACGGTCTACAAAATCATGATGCAGCTTTGCTTCATCTCCAAACTAATGGCGCGGCTTCACCTCATCTTCAAAGTCGTGACGTGGCTTCATTTCATCTCCAAACTAATGACGCAACTTCGTTTCATCTCCAAGTCATGGCGTGGCTTCGTTTCATCTCTAAACTGACGACGTGACTTCGCTCCATCTTCAAAGTCGTGGTGCGGTTTCGTTTCCTCTCCAAAATATTGGTATAACTTCACCTCTTCTCCAAAATTTGTGTAGCTTCGCTTCCTCTCCAAAAATGTGGGTGTGGTTCCACCTCATATGCGAGATCAAGTTTGGTTTGTCTAGCTCTACCTCATATGCGAGGACGACTCTAGTCTATCCGGCTCCACCTCATATGCGAGGATAACTTCGATTTGTCTGGCTCCGCCTTGTACGCGAGATCGACTCTAGCCAACATGACTCCATTCAAAATCTTGATGGCACATTCTTCTCATTTTCAAGGTTTGATGGCATATCCGCCTCATCTTCAAATACTCAATGACATATTTCCCTTATCTTCAAATTTTGATCAAGGAGCAACATAACAAGGCAAACCTTTTGAGGATCCTCCCTAGGGTGATCGAATGGGAGGGTTGTATGCCTTTGCGGGGCCCCTTCCCATGATGATCAGGATACATGAGCGGCGCTACAAGGTAGACCTTTCCGAGATCCCACCTAGGGTGATCGAATGGGAGAGTTGTAAG
>NC_052352.1:16428287-16527905 GCF_009727055.1 Benincasa hispida | reverse complement strand
ATTTAAATCAATCTTAGTTTCTATACTCACTTCCAAGTAAAATTTGAGCATATCCCAAATTTTTATCTCAAACCAAAATTGATCAAGATTCAATTTCACCCCAAATTCTATTCCGAATTCGAATTAAATTAAATTTGCAATTAAAGTGGAACATAAATTCTACTTTAGTTCAAATTAACATTTACGAAAGTGTGTCAAACGAACAAGATTTCAAATCAAAATTTTGAGCTAAATTCTCATTTTTTGATCATGATGATGCATCAAATTGAAAGAGTCAAAAAATCATACTTTGATTTCAAATTGCATTTTTTCGAGATTCACCCACCCATATATGTGCATAAATCTCGAAAAGGGGCATTTGTTGAATGAGAAATTTTGGACCAATCATAAGTCACCACGTCGTTTGCTAAATTAACGACGAATTTCTAAATCATTGACTTTGGGTCCAATTAGAAGTTGACACATGTCCCGAATTGAATTGAAGACAAGTTTCGATGACGTCACGCGGATGAATCAGATGAGATTAAATTGGTCCAATTTGATATTACTATTTGGGCTTAAAGTCCAAACTACAAAAAAAAAGTTGAATTGGACCCAAATTCCAGATCAGGCCCAACACCAACTAATTGGGCCTAAGGGTCAGGCCCATGGACCAACCAAGCCCACGAAATCCACCTGAGAACTCTATAAATAGAGAAGTTCTCTTCATTTGTAAAGGCAGCATTTTCTACACTCAGAAGACCCAGAGAGAATTCATTAACAAGCAGAGGACTCCTAATACTCCTGAAGCTGCACTCCTATAAGGTAGAAGACCTTTGAATACACAAATACTCTTCCAAGACTCCTAAAGCTGCACTCCTATAAGGCAGAAGACCTTTGAAAATACAAATACTCTTCCAAGACTTCTACTTCAAGTTTCCAAGACTCCTGAAGCTGCACTCTTATAAGGCAGAAGATCTTTGAAGATACAAATACTCTTCCAAGACTTCTATTTCAAGCTTCCAAGACTCTTGAAGCTGCGGAGCAAAAGACCTTTGAAGACAAATACTCTTCCAAGACTTCTACTTCAAGCTTCCAAGACTCCTGAAGCTGCACTCTTATAAGGCAAAAGACCTTTGAAGACACAAATACTCTTCCAAGACTTCTACTCCAAACTTCCAAGACTTCTATTTCAAGAACGTTCGGTGCTTTCCTTCTTCAAATCAAGCATATTCACCCAACTGAGAGAGAATCAGAGGATCAAATATTAAAGATCGAAGCACATCGCATCAAATCAACTCCAACATCAACACCAACTCAAGTTCAACTCCACTAAACATGTTTCTCCGGAAACCTCGTGTGAACACCATCCAATTAACAAGTAAAAGTAAAAGTCCTCCATTTTAATGAAAAAAAATAGAACTCTTGATAAGAACGGTAAATGAAGTTTAGTTTTCAAAATAACGCTCTTCTCAATTGTCTTAATATTATTTTTTAAGAAAATAATTGTCTTTTGAAAAGTATAAAATGACCTTTAAGAAAGTAATCTAAACTATAGCTAAAATTTCATAGTGAACATGGGTATAAATACAAACAACTGATCAAGAGTATTTCATCTATTGATCTATTGGATATGAATTTGAATATTATGTCTAATATAATTCAAGTTGAATTGGGAAGAGCAGGACAAAGACGTTTTCATCATGCGGTAGCTTTGGTCCTAACGAAATTGAACTTCATGATATCATCAGCATAATCAAAAGATCTTTGACTCCTGACTTGACTAGATTCTTTGAGATTATCGAGAGTCTATTCTTGTGAATGATTTGATTGTTCACATAAAAAAAAGTCGATCAAAGCCTTCGGAGGGTTGGCTATTCTTGAAGGCGTGAGATGTATAAAACACATATTTGAAGATGTTGTTTCTCCCATGGAGATGAATTTGATTCAATGGGTTTCATCAAAATCGTCAACAAAGATTGTGCAAAAGAAATTTCTTTTTTTTTAGCTCCTCAAGTGAATGTTAAAAGTTTTTTTTTCTTGTAATAAGGCTTACAGAAAGGTTGTGTCTATGCTCTTGCATCGACGAAGACCTTGCTTATCAACAATTTCTTTTGTAGTTTCTCTTCCCTCAACGAGGGTGTTGAAGAGTTTTTTTGAGTGATTATTTCTAAAATCAGTTTTTTTTTTTTTTTTTTTTTTAATTATTATTATTATTTTTACAGGGGAGGAAAATCGAAACTATAACTTTGAAATGACTTTCTTTATATCTAGTTTCTTTTTTCATTTAATATATTTCTTCCTCTTACAAAATTGGGAAAAAGAAAAAAAACGTCCAAGTGGACAAAGTGTTTCAAAAGGTAATTATTGGACTGATCAAAAGTAAACAAGAATCTGATTTAATTAGAAGAAAATAAAATTAGAAAAAGAAAATAGAAAAAAAAAACATATATTTTTGGTCCTAGATTTTTTATCTAATTTTTATTTAGTCCCCAAATTTTAAAATGTTACACATTTGTTCCTTAAATTTTGAGTTTTATTTCAATTTAGTTCCTAGATTTTAGGTTATAATTTTATCGACATGAGTACTTGATCATCTCTTAGCGTGTGTGTGCAGCTTCAAGAGTTTGAAGAGTCAAAGCATGTCTTGGGGTCTGATCATTGGGAGAACTGGCTTTCTAGAGTGCAGAATTTATAGGATTCTCTAGTGGGCTTTATAGATTTGGGTTTGGTTGGTCATGTACCTGGTTTTTGGGCCCAATTATTTAGATTGGAGCCTTATTTGTCAATTAAATTAAGCCTATTTTTGGGCTAGTGAACTTTAACCCAAAAAATAATATCAAATTGAAATGTCTCATTTTCGAGATTTATGCTTATGTACATGTATGAGTGGGTGAATCTAAAAAGACAAAGTTGAATCAAAATTCAATCACTTGCTCTTGATTTTGACTACATTTGATGTGTCAAATAAATCAAACTATGAATTGGGTACACAAGTTTGATTTGAATTTTGGATAAAATTTGAATTATGGTCAAACTTTAATTTGAGATATTTTATACTCAATTTCAATTTGGTTATAAAATTTGGAATATGACGAAATTTTATACTCCAAACTTTAATTTAAGATAAATTTGAAAAATTTATCCTCAATTTGATTTGCTTTATTTAAATTGAGAACGAATTGGGATGATTTAAATTTAAAATAAAATTTGGATTATGGCCAAAATTTAGAAGTAGTTTAGATAAATTTGGATAGTTTTGATATTAAATTTTAAGCTAATCCATGCAAATTCACATTTCTTTTTTTGTAATTTAAACAAATATAACCAAATTTACATCTAAATAAAATTCCTAATTTGAAAAGATTTTGCTTGGAGATCTGAATCAATTAGAGTTTACACTCTTGCTATAAGTTGTGATGAATAATACTTCACCATTTGAAGACTTCACGAACGGGAAATTGTGATTGAAAAATTGCAAAAGATGGAACCTTAACCCTTCTGTAATTTTTCTCTTTTTGATTCTTTTTCTTCTCCACTTTTGTTTTTTTTCTTCTTTTCCTTCTTTTTTTTGGGTTTTTCTCTCCTTTGTTCTTGCACCATTGACGGCAGCTACCGATGGGCTCGGGGGGTTCCGTCGCTCGCCGTCGTTTGCCTCTTCGGTGTTGAAGATGAATGGTTGAAGAAATCATCGTTCGTCGGAGTTACACGCCCCAGCTGCTATTGAAATCCACCCAGTTTCTTTTGTCTCCGTTTCGTTGTCAATTAACACCGCTGTGGTTGAAAACGAGGGGGAATGAGAAGTCACTTGTCGTTGAGGTTGTATATCGTTGAAATAGAGTGGTGGAGAGACGCGTGATCTCAGTCTGTATACCATCGTTGGTCGCCACTCGAAGAAGAACACCAGTCGCGGAGCGAGCGCGGGCTTCGACCACCAGCCGCCGTCGTCTCTCGCTGTGCTTGTCGTTCCGAGATAATTGTCGATTGTTGTGGAGAGAGACGCGGCTAGGTCCGTAGTTAGAGTCATCCGTGGGCTTGCCGCCGCTCGGCTTTCGTGCTCGCCGTTTGTTTTGCCCCTGCTTGTCTTGCCGCCGGCCAGAGGGAAAGAGATGAGAGTGATAGATGGAGTGTAGAGAGTGAAAGAGAGTGGGAGATGGAGAAAAAGTTTGAGGGGGACGGGGTGGCGACTTGAGAGAAGAAGAGAAATTTGTTTTTTTTTGTTTTTTTTTTTTTTGAACCGGGTTGGAAGATTTGCGTGGACCAACCAAAAAATTTGGACCCAAAATTTTCGGATTGGATCGAGTTGGGTCACCGGTTCTTTTTTTTTTATTATTTTAATTTTGAATTTTGACTGTTTTTTTGTTACTTCCTTAATTGAATAATTTGATTTTTGTGAATCAATAAACTTTTATATTTACAAAAGTGAACTAATTCTAAAAATATTATATCAATTAATAAAAAATTAATAATAAAAAAATATGTGATCTACGTGAAATTTAGCATTTATATTAAAATATAACCACCATAAATTAATATAAACTTCAAAAGAAACTTTCTCAAATAATTCAATTCAAATGTTCGAGTTCAAAATCTCTAATCAAAATATTCAAAGTCTACATTCAAAATTGAAACAAAACGTCAAGTTTAATAATAACTATTGGCCTATTACATAAAATTTCAAGTTAATAATAATCATTTAAAAGCACGTGAGTCATGACCAATGACTTAGTAAGTTTTCCTTTCATCTTTGGTCTCTTCACTTCTCAATATCTGAATAAATTACAAATACATTAAACCAAGAGGATCATTTATAAATAATAATAATATTTGATCTTATAGTAGCAAAACTTACCATCAAAATTATCATTATGCTCCAAAAATCAATTCCTTATTTCAAAACAATTCAGGATGATGGGTTCTCTACAAAACAAATCATGCAAAATTAAATATATTAATTATTTGAGCATTAAACATGTTAGATATGTACAATAAAAAATTCATTTAATTACCCTACTCAATATTTTCACAAGTCCCTAACTTTTCAATTTGTGGATGGAGATCTAGTAACACTGCATATCAAGGCCTCTACTGTTTTTGGAGTCAAAGAACTTCGAAAGGAATAAGAATCCTCCCTCTTGTACTAAACGCATATTCAAAAGCGACGGTAGATATCAGAACTGCCAAAACATCTCGAACAATTTTTGATAAAATGGGATATTTTTAGCCATTCATTTTTCACCACTACAATATCTTAAAATCAGCTTTTATCTTCTATAAATAAATAAGAAGTCAAATCATTCTCCACTTCCAATTAACTTTCTTTTCTCTCAATCTCTTAAAAATTATCCACGAATCATCTATATCTTCGTCCACCCCATGATCATCTTCATTTATAGTGACAGTTTTTTATTGTTGAGAATCATTGGTACTATGACTACATCGAAGCGAAGTGTTATGTGATTTGTAAAAGTCATATAGACGATACAAATATAATTTCACTCACAACCATATCCTTAACCACATCAGTGTCATAAACATTGGAAAGACAATAATTCAAGTACTTTAACTTGTGCCAAGGATCAATCACCATAGCCACAAACATCAAATTATTCATTTTTTCAAGCGAATCCCAATACTTATCAAACTTTGTCTTCATATTCATAGCCATCATACTTAAAACTGAGTTGGTATTGTTGCTCCATTTGTTTAAAGAAAACTAAATTTTATTAATTTCCTTATAACTAACATTAGAAGTCACATATGAAGATCCACTTATCGTTGTGGTGGTTTCATAAAACCTTTTTAAAAACTTAATAAACATACAGTCAACCAATCAGATGTACTTGGGAGCCCCAATCTTTTATTTCCACGGCCATCTTCCTCCAAGTAATCAACAAAATCTGAGTCCTTTTTCTCCTCCTCTAAAGTTCTAAAAGCTTTCTCAAATTTAATTGCATGTTCAAGTATTAAATAAGTAGAATTCCACCTAGTTGCCACATCTAAACAAACAAGAGCCTTACACTGAATTTTTTCTTGTTTCACACAAGCTTTAAATTTTTCCATTCTCTTAGGTGATGATCGAACATATCTTACAGCATTATGAACACTGGCAATAAAATCATGTATATCTTTCAATCCATCATTCACAATTAGATTAATAATGTGGGCACAACACCTCATGTGTAATAGTGCTCCATCTAAAACAACTGATTTCCAACTTTTAAGTCTTCTCTTAACATAAGAAATAGCCACATCATTAGAACTTGCATTATCAACGGTGATGGATTTTTTTTTCAATCCCCCATTCCAACAAATAACTCTCAATCATCTTCCCAATAGTCTCCCCTTGTGATTAGCAACTTGACAAAAACTCAAAATCTTCTTATGCAAAACTCATTTAGAATCAATAAAATGTGCAGTGATGACCATGTAGTTCACATTTTGTAGCGAAATCCATGTGTCGGTAGTCTGTCTCTTATACACATCTAGATGTGTATAAGAGAAATACTAGTTCCACAAGTATTACTATCACATGCATAATCTTTACCACAATAGTTACACTTGCACCTAGCTCCATCATTAGCACTCGCTTCCATTTTTGTGAAATGATCCCACACAGACCTGTCTCTTATACACATCTAGATGTGTATAAGAGACAGGTTTATAGGTTGGACCTTAAACCAATTGTTCATTAGAGGATCAGTGGAACTTAAGGAATAAGATGTAGTTTTAAGGGTAAAACGGTTTTTATGACCCAACCGAGATTACGAACAACCCGTGAAGGATTAGCTTACTAATCATAGTTATATCAAATGGACACAAATATATCTATAGTGAGGGGAGTGCAACTACGGGACTATAGTGGAATGACCCGTTAGTTAACGAATGTTGATTAGCTCCATCTAAAGAGTTTAGCCAGCTAATCTCGGATCATTGGAGACCATGATCTATAGGTCCATTAGGTTCCCCTACTAGCTCATATGGAATAAACTTAGAACAACATGATAGAATAATTCGAATTGTTCGAATTAGGTGAAGAGAGAGAAACCGACAAGTATATATGATATAGTAGTCAGTTTTCAGTTTAGAGATACAGCTTTGATGTTTAAATGTGATTTAAATATCAAGTATACGAATACGTTCATATTCGGAAGCTAGGAAATAATGGAAATGGTCAAAGAGTTGACTTTTGACTTTGAGAAGTCAAACTTTGACCTACCTTATATTCAAATTGATTTGAATTTCGAGAAAATGAATGAAGATTCATGCTCGGGAGATCAAAATTAGTCAACACGGAAAAAATCATAAAAAGTCAAAATGTTGACTTTTTGGTCAAAGTTTGACTTTGACAAAATGAATATTTTGCCCTTTGACTAAAGTTAGTGGGAAAATCCAAACTTTTGTTGGATAATTCCACTAACAAAATAGTGGGCTAGGTGTTGGCTTATAGTGGAGATATTAAGCCCACTTAGATAGTGGATTCTAGGTGTTGTGTTTTTATGAATTTGTTTCATGCAATTTTGCATGGTCTTTTTCTATAAACATGAGCTTTTCAATTTGGAGAAAATTTTTTTGCCAGTTTTGCCAATTTTAGTTTTCAAAATTGGGTTAAAAAAAAAGAAAACCAAAACCCAACCCAAAAATCCATCTTTTATTTTCCATCTCTTTCTCTCTCTCGGTTTCTTCATCCATCGGGTCCCACAACCCGGTTCTGAGTCCAGAGGATAATAGGTTCTCTAGTGGTGGTCCCGAAGAGTTCGAGTTGAGATTCGGAGAGGGAAAAGCATTTCGAGAGCTACAAAGGTTGTATTACATCCCTTTTAGTTTACTGTTTTCCCCTACTTTTTGCATGCTTTTTCCTTTAAATTAAAAATAATTGGAGTGTAATTAGATTCTTATTCCGCTGCGTATGTCTCGTGTTCCGTCTATCTCTAGCGATTGTGACTCTCGATGGAACATCAAACTTAGGACAAGAAACACAATAATAGTGTCTAAAACCCTCTCAATAAATTTGAACGACAACTCATTCATAATTATCATCTTAGCACATGTTAGTCTACACGCTTGTTGGCTAAACAATGTCGTCACAAAATTACTAGCATTGACTCCTTTTCCATCATTTGAAGGTATGAGAGTTAGGATGGTTTGTCCTTTTTCTTCTTCTTTATATGGGTGCTTTTTACATTGATTTCTTAAGTGCTTCCATAAAGTACTAGTTCCACAAGTATTACTATCACATGCATAATCTTTACCACAATAGTTACACTTGCACCTAGCTCCATCATTAGCACTCGCTTCCATTTTTGTGAAATGATCCCACACAGAGAAAGTTGGTTTATTAGGTCTCTTTCGATTGGACTTAAGAGTTTGGCTAACATTAGGAGGGGGAGGAGGAGGAGGAGGAGGAGGAGGAGGAGGAGGCATTTCATTATTACCGGTTCCACTTGCATTACCACTACTACTGTCCATCTATAAAATAAATGAAACTAGTAAACAACTAATTACACCTACCTATACAATTACAAAAAAAAAAAAAAAAAAAAAAAAAAAAAAAAAAAAAAAAAAAAAAAAAAAAAAAAAAGAAACAAACAAACAAACAAAAAATAAACAAACACTAGCTTCTCAATTAACTCAGAACAACCCATGTATAAAGATCAATCATCAATCACACATAAGCAGTATATGTACACAATAAAAATTAAATTATTTTACTCACGATGAAGTTTGAAAATGATAATTCGGTCGTGTCTGATTCCGTGTCTGTTGTGACGACTTTGAAGAATCTAACTATTCTCGAAATATTGTGAAATCGAATAAAAATTAACTTATTAATCAATCTATTTTGGACAACACAATAAAACCTCTAATAATCTATTTTGAATAGAATTTAAAACTCTCAACATTTTGTGGACAACACAATAATAAGCCATTGCCAAAAGTTTTCCAAATCTTGTCACAACACAATAATCTGTACTCCAAAATTTGTATTAAATGCATCCATATTATGAATTTGAATATCATAAGTACCCAAAAGTATCATATGGAGTAACCAATGAATTTGAATGCATAATATGAAAAATGAATTTTAATGCATAATATGAATGCACTTAATACTACTCTCAACAATTTTTTCAAACTGTCTCCAATGAATTTTTTATTTCAATGAATTTCAATGAGTTTTAAATTCTACTGTGTTAAGAGTAGTATTCATTATGGACAGTTTTAAATGCATTCAAACCTTATATAGAGTCCAAATTAAGTGATATTGTAAAGTTAATTTTTTATTTCAAAAGTACCCAAAATAGGAGAAGTAAATGAAAAGCAAAAACTCCATACCAAGGGGAGGCCGAAAATTTTTTAAGCGTGAGGGGAAGGTTCGACTGTAGACGATGAGGGACGGTGGCGGAGTTTCGGACAACAGGACGGAGGGTTTAGCGGTGCCGGCAGAGTATCGGATGAGCAGGGTTGATTAATCGAGTTCGAGTTTCGGAGTTCGGAGAGGACAGACGATCAGATCAAGGAGTTCGACTTCGAGCGGCGCTGAGGGAGGATTCTTTGTCTTTCTTTGTTTTTTTTAATATATATATATATGTATATATATACACGGACCACTAAGCGCCTGACCCCAAGCCAAGGGTTTCTTCATTTATCTTTGTTTTTTTTTAGTAATATATATATATAAAGGAAATTGAATCCGAGATTTCCATGAGCAGCAGAATAGATCATTCCAAATTACAATCATGTATGAACATTACAAATTACAATCGAAACAGAGACAAACAGTTATGCAATCAATACAGAAATTATAGCATGATACAACAAGAAATCAAGGAGAAAAGCTACGAACGTTTGTCGACTCGTCTCCACGCTCTTTGCTCACGAATGCTCGAACACAACAACCTCAAACACTCGAACCGAAGGAACTCTTAAGGAAGAGCATCCATGAGCGCATTCGGATCTTTCCGATTTCATTGTGACCGAAATACAACATATACATTCTAACAGATAGTTATGCAAATTAACACTAATTAACGGCATGCTTCGAACAATAAAAATACAAGGAAAAGAATTCTCATACCAATTGAAGACTCTCTTCAAACGTCGAACTCAGAAGCAGCGGAAGCACCTCTACGCGTACTCTATCGCCTAGCAAACAAGTCGACTGCAGCAGCACGATCGTCTACAGGAATGGCAGCAACTCGAACAAGTACGAACAAGTAAACAGCGGGGACGACACCACCAATTAGAGCCCTTGGTATTCTCGGAGTGAGAATCCAAAGTATGGTCTTTGGTGAATTTGGTAGAGGTCGAAGAAAAGACAAATTGTATAGATGATAAGTAAGTGAGAGGGAAAGAGCTATCGTATAGTAAGGGTGCTTATCGTTTAGAAGAAGGTACACGATCATGTACGTTTTACTAAACGATCGTTTAATAAAAGTTAGACGATCGTTTAGAAAACGCAGCACGCTATGCGATCGTTTAGGAAAGCTAAGCGATCGTTTAGGGAAAATCGTGCGATCGTTTAGGTGTTGGTGTGCGATCGTTTAGCCAATAAGCAACTACCGTATAGGCTCTCAAACTAGGCGGTCGTTTACGTTTCCACATCAATTGCGAATTTTTCGAACTTTTTGCAAAATGAAACAAAATTTCATTTTATTCTTCGGTTACAATAATCGGCTTTGGATTCTCCCACTAACGCACGTCCGAGAGAAGTTTTCAGCCAATTATCATATAATTAACCAATTTAATAATTGATGAATATAATCATATTATATTCTTACCCTATAGTTTGATATCACATATCTACTATAGTAATTTCTCCTCCACTTGATATAAATCATATTTATATCTAATTTCCTCTAAAATAATGTATCTCATATATTTAGTCAATTATATCATATATAATTAATTAGTCCAATTATATCATATATAATCAAACTCCCTCTTGTCAATTTGAACATTTCAAATTGACCCAAACACTGATTCTCGACTTTATCCAAGCTACCCAGGGGACCTCATGGACCTGTGACTCGAAGCTCCAACGGTACGTGAATAACTGACTAAACTCTTTAGCCACAAGATCCACCATTCGTTAACTGCCAGGTATTCCACTAAAGACCAATTCTAAACTCTTCTTACCACAGATATATTCCTATGTCCATCGGATATAACCAATCATGAGTACGATGACCCTTCACAGATGCTCGTAAGTACAGTTGGGCCAATTTACCATTTTGTCCCTGTAGTTACATCTCTCTCCTTAAGTACCACTGATTCTAATGAACAATATAACATAGTCCAACTATGTGTGAACACCTCTCGAGCCAAGAGAAGGTGTGTGGCGCCACATCGTTCAAGTCCTGGAATCAGCACTTAAGGGAGCTATCTATCTACTTGCCCCTACTTCGGGGAAGAAGTGAATTCCATCTTGTGTAGCTGAGTTCCCAACTCCCAAACCAGATGAATCCCCAAATGGTAGGTTTAAATCGGCGACCTGGCCACTCGTACCCATACAAATCAAAGGGCCGTCCTCAATGATAAGAGTTTCCAACTCACTCAGGATTGAGGTCATATTACCTATGGTCATCCTAGTGAAGTGAAGTCTCTGTCATGAATGGTGTTATATAACGAGACGTTAACACTTCGTGGTCAGGTCTTATACAAACTCTTTGTATAGGACGTCTTCGTTCGCATGTCCCCTACACGAATGATCGGGATCAGACCATCTGTGACAAGTCACAATACTTGTGACCATTCCACAAAGCGGGCCGCATCCGTAGCGTTACTAGGATAAGGTTTCCCTCCTATATCCATATACTACAGACTATTTTGGTTAGCACTCAAGACATGAACCACTTGTATGTCACCACATATATACTTAAGTTACATACAGATAACCAGGGATTTTATGTTTATTGGTTTGTGGTAAAGCAAATAAAACATACAACTGAGCAAAATCAAAATGTGAAGTAAATATCATATATTATACAAAACTCGTAGAAATACAAGCTATTGTAGCCTTTTAGTTAGAATTATGAGGGCTAACAAGCAGAATATGCATTAATGATACTAAAAATTCATGTGAAAAGTGAGCTTGCGTCAATCAGTATAAAAAATCCTCACTAACCCTATACCATGCATTATTTCGCGTCAAAGTGTCCATTTTTGCAGATATTACAAGAATTGATTGCATACATCGGTCCCAGACCGCCGCAAGGTTGACCGCATGAGTTGATTGTCATAAAGACTAGTTTGTCGCATGGAATGTTGAGTCCACAGAGTGATAATCATGATAAAAGACTGCTCGCAAGAAGATAGAATGCGTTGGCAATTCAGGAGAAATAAGCTCAAACGCATACCTTGGGAGTATCAACAAGATAAGATGACATTGACATTGCCCATACCACGACAAAGGTAGCAGGGAGGCAGAACACAATCATGAACGTTGTCGATGTTTAAGCTCTATAAATAGCACCTTGGACCTTCACTTCAAAGTATCTGAGCTTCTGCCTTAAGGAAGATGCTTGTGATCACAGATTAGAGCATGAACGAGATTTTCTTTGAGGATTCTTCACCTCCACAAGCCATTTCGAGTGACGATTGGAGTTTTCGTTGGAGATAGAGCTCGAGAGAGATGTCTCCACCATCCATCCATGGCGCCACCAGCAGTCTTGACGCATTTCAGATGAAAAGCAAGAGATTGTTTTCATCTAATCTTCCATTTCTTCTCTTGTCTTTGTATTGTATTACATTTTGGCTTAAGATATTAATACATTTTGTAATCAATGCATATCTTAATTCCTTTAGCGCCATCTTCTTCATCTTCTTCATCTTTGTCATTGTTTACCTTCATCGTTTAGTTATCAAAGGCGATCACATACTCAATCGTGTAGCCTAGAGATAGGACGCATGTAGCAACCTACCGCGAGGTGTGTGTTGTGCGAGTATAGTGAGTTAATTTTCTTCGTTTGGTGTGAAGTTATAGCAACGCTTGTCTATGGGCTGTTGCAATGCTTGTCTATGAGCTGATTAGCCGCAACTAATAGCCTGAGAGGGTGAGTAGTAGAACACACTAAAGTGAAGTATGTATTGTTCTTAGAGATAGGCACGATCTTATGCTCAACGCAACCATGCATTATAGAGATATAAGCATGCGGCTAGCCACCGAGAGGTGCGCGATGCGTTAGTATGGCTTGCTGGGATTACTCGGGCAGCCTAACATAATGAACATTAGTATGCGTTAACGACTACTGCATCTCTATCAATTCTCATAGTTAAACTTCCATTGCTCAATCTGTTTAGTTAGGAGTAGGAGTAGTGCATAATCCTTTACTTTTATCTTTTTACTTTTATTCATTACCTCAAATGCATTACTTCACAAACATTGAGTTACAAGTCCCTGTGTTTGACCTCGAATCATCCCGAGAAACTTGCGTTCTCGTTATACTTGGCGAGAAAGCGAGAAAACTTGTGGCATGAACGTATGGTCATCGCATACATGCTTAAATGCATATTGTATATTTTCTAGTCCAACGCATGATCATCGACACATAGAGATCAACGCATAACATAAGTTGCATATTTATTTTCCTCTCCTTTTCCAACGCAATAACAAGCATTCGTACAAACAGTTTATAAACTATAGGACACGAGACTTTAGGGCATCAACCCCAACAATCTCCCACTTGTCCTAAAGCGAAGTGGGGTGTACATGAAACTAGTACAAAACAATAAACTAGGGCATAAAAGCCCAATATAAGAAAATCTCCCACTTGCCCTAGTCCAGCCGCGGGTGATCCTGTAGACCCATGCTCTGTAGGTGACTCTCAAACACTGTAGCCGTGATATCCTTCATAAACAGGTCAACAACATTATGCTTCGAAGCGATCTTCGTGACGATCACATCCCCTCGATGCACAATCTCGCGGATTAGATGACACTTTCACTCTATGTGTTTGTCACGCCTGTGACTCCTCGGCTCCTTGGAGTTTACCATTTCCCCACTATTATCACAATATAGGGTAATGGGCCTAGACATATCTGGAACAACTTCCAGTTCTGTCAAGAACTTCCTGAGCTAGATGGCTTCTTCAACAACTTTGCAAGCCGCTACATACTCCGCCTCCATAGTTGAGTCAGCGATGCACCCCTGTTTAGTGCTTCGCCACACTACAGCATCTTCGTTAAGAGTAAAGACTGAGCCTGATGTGGACTTGCGAGAGTTCTTATCAGTTTGAAAGTCAGAACCTATGTATCCAGTAAGGATCAAATCCCTAGATCCATACACGAGCATTTTGCCCCTCGTTCTTCAAAGATACTTGAGAATATTCTTCACTGCGGTCCAGTGATCCTTGTCTGGGTTAGACTGATACCTACTAACTATGCCCACAGCGTAACAGATGTTTGGATGAGTATAGAGCATCGCGTACATCAAATTGCCAACGACAGATGCATAGGGACCCATCTCATCTCCTCAACCTCTTGAGGTGTCTTAGGACACATGTCCTTAGACAAAGTGACTCCATGCCTCAACGGTAGTAGGTCCCTCTTAGAGTCCTGCATCGAGTACTTGAGTAACATCTTGTCAATGTACGATGCCTGAGACAGTGCTAACACTTTGTTCTTACGATCCCGAAAGATCTGTATACCTAGAAAAAACTGAGCCTCTCCTAAATCTTTCATTTGGAATTCGGTTGCTAGCCAGTTCTTAACTGCAGTCAGTAGACCTACATCATTCCCAATGAATAGTATATCGTCTATATACAACACTAAGAAGACTACTGAAGCGTTGATGATCTTCTTGTAGATACAAAGTTCATCAACGTTTTGGTCAAAGCCATACGACTTGCTCGTAGTATCAAACCGTATGTTCCAAGATTTAGACGCCTATTTCAGCCCGTAAATGGACCGATTCAGTTTGCAAACCTTTTTCTCTTGACCTTAGGCTATGAATCCCTCGGGTTGCACCATGTAAATGGTCTCCTCAAGATTTCCATTCAGAAAGGTCGTCTTGACGTCCATTTACCAGATCTCATGATTATAATAAGCTGCAATGGACAGGAGGATGCGGATCGACTTTAACATGGCAACAGGCGAGAAAGTCTCCTCATAGTCGACTCTCTCTACCTAGGTACAATCCTTTGCCACAAGTCGAGCCTTGAAGGTCTGTACCTTCCCATCGGCACCCCGTTTTCTCTTGTAGATCCATTTACAACCTATAAGTCATACCCCATCACGCTGATCTACAAGATCCCATACTAAGTTGAAGTACATCGACTCCATCTCGAGATCCATGGCCTTGACCCATTTATCCCGGTCTACATCCTTCATTGCCTTCGAATAAGACAACGGATCCTCAATGTCGCTATCTGCTACCATAGCAAGAATTTTTGTGAAACCCAGATAGCGAACGGGCGGGTTCGCAACCCTCCCACTACATTGAGGTTCGCTTAACTTCTGAGGTGGAACCAACATACTAGATGAACTTCCATCAATAACTCTTGTTGATGTAGGAGGCTCTTTAACAACTCTTGTTCAAGTTTCAATAGTTTCATTGGAAAGCTCACGCAATACGACTTTACTTTGTGGACTGTGCTCCTTTATATGATCCTCCTCCAAGAAAGTAGCGTTCGTTGAAAAAAACACCCTATTTTCTATTGGATCATAAAAATAACCCCCTCGTGTACCTTTGGAGTAGCCTACAAAGAGGCATAACCTCGATTGTGGTTCCAACTTCTTGGGATTAGCCTCAAGCACATGTGCCAAACAACTCAAAATGTGGAAGTGACATAAACTAGCTTTACGTCCATTCCACAACTCCAGAGGTGTTCTCACAACACTCTTTGAGGGAACACAGTTGAGTATGTATACAGAAATCTCCACTGCGAAATCCCAAAACGAGTCCCGTAAAGAAGCGTAACTCATCATCGAATGAACCATGTCCAACAAGGTCCTATTTCTCCTCTCTGCTACACCATTTTGCTGAGGTGTACCCGGTGCTGAGAGTTAGGAAACAATTCCATGTTCTATCAAATAGTCCTGGAATGTCGAGTCCAAAAACTCTCCATCTCGATCCGATCGAAGTGTTTTAATTCGTCTATCCAATACTTTTCCAACTTCAGCCTTGGACTCTTTGAACTTTTCAAAGGATTCAGACTTCCGTTGTATAAGATAAACATACTCGTACCTAGAGTAGTCATCAGTAAAACTGATAAAATACTCATAGCCACCTTGGGCTCGCACATTCATAGGACCACAAAGGTCAGAATGTACTAACTCAAGAGGCTCCTTGGCTCTATAACCTTTTCCAGTAAAAGGTCGTTTAGTCATCTTACCCTCAAGGCAAGACTCGCATACTAGTAAAGAATTACGACATAAATGTAATTTTGTGTCCTAAACATAATTCTGTGACATAAACATAAACGTAATTTAAGGCTCATTGACTCCATTTTTCATCAATCTCTCAATCCTATTAAGATTGATGTGCCCTAAACATAGATGCCAAAGATGGGCATTTTCTTTTGGAAAAATGTGTCGATGTTTTGATTGAATTACGACAATTTTAAACAATTCTAAGTTATGGAGGGAATTAATGGCTAACGGCCTTAGCACATACAAATTAGATTCCAGATTTGCTATACAAATAATAACACCATCTTTATAAATAAACGTTTTATCCACATTAAAACTAATAGTGTATTTACATTGCAATAAACATTTTACAGAAATGAGGTTCCTTTTAAGTTCGGGAACAATATATACATCATTCAAAACTAGAAACCTATTTTGTAAAGTTAACTGGAGCCCTCCCACTGCCACAGCTGAGACGACGTGCTCGGTGCCTACTCACATCGTCATCTCACCAGCCTCCAACTGTTGCCAGGATCTAATCCCTTGAAAAGAAGAAAAAAACGTGATTAGTGGCGCCCGAATGAATTATCTAGGCAGAATCATCTTTCTCCACTAAACAAGTTTCTAGTACAAGTAAATCATATTTACCTTTATCTGGCTTGGCCTTAGCCTTGGCAGTCTTCCTCTCTTTCAGATAGCGAGGACAGTTCCTCTTCCAGTATCCATCCTAATTACAGTGGAAACACTTTCCCTTTTCAACTGGTGGATGCCTCCTTGGGGTGACAGGCGGTGGGTTAGTAGGCGCCTTCCCTTTTCCCTTACCACCTTTCTTCTTTTTACCCTTTGCAGAGTTAGAAGTAAAAGATGTAGACTTCGTCCCTGATATCGAACCTCTATGGAGAGTCTTGGAGGATGAAGTAACATTTGCCTCACTCTTCTTCCTCTCCTTACTTTTCAGTAAAGATTGGTAGGTCTGCAACTCGTTGAGAAGAGTTGTAAGGTTATATTTCACTTTGTTAAGAATAACATTGCTAACAAAGTGCAGGAAGCTCTCCAACAAAGAATGCAAGATTATGCTAACCTAGCTGCCCTAATCGATGGTAGACTCATTTAACTCCGCCACATTGAAGTAGACCATCATGTTAATCACTTGTTCACGAACAGAGGTGTCTTCTTCCATTTTGGAGTTGAATATCTATTTAAGAGCCTCATACATAAGTTGTTCAGACGGTTGTCCAAACATCCCCCGCAGGGACTCCATGATCTCACGCGCTGAGACTATAGGCTCATGTTTCTTGGCCAAGACTTCAGAAAGACTTGCCAAGATGTAGGCTCGGGCCTTCTCATTTGCCCGTGTTCATTGCTCGTATGCCTCTCGAACATTTTGAGCGACATTTGGAGCTGGAATAGGAGGACAGACCTTAGTAAGGACGAACATGAGATCCTCGATGATTAGAATCATCGCGATCATGTGTTTCCATATCGAAAAATTGTCGCCAGTTAATTTTTCGGCTAGCTAATGTGGTTGTTGCCATTTTGAAAAGTTGTTACTGAAAATTCGAACAAAACTTTATTAGATTTTTGCTAAACCACATTTAACCAATTAGTTTTGCAAAATAGTTTCATGTACCCTAAGTGAAAAACTTCTATTTTGCAATGATGCCCCAATGAGGCAGGACAAACATCACCGGTGGGGTGATCTTATGCCCCTTTGCCGGGATGAGACATTCTCAACCATTTGGTAGAACCAACTCTTAGAATTGAACCTAACAACCACCATTTTTTGGTCAAGAACTGTTAAACTTTAACAATTCCGCGTAAGTGTAACCCCTCGCTTTCGGTGCCAGAGTCCCGCCCTAATGAGTCCACCGTAAGGAAGAAGCAGATTAGGACAAGAGACTAAGTTACCTTATCCTCCTACAGAAGATCAAATAAAGAAATGCAAAAAACTGTCATCCTTTAGGGGGACACTCCCAGGGTGCCTCGAGGTGATGCACAGTAACTTTATTCAATCCAACGAGGGAGACCAAGGGATATGTGATAACTTGTAGAAATACAAGTTATTTATATTGTTTTATTTAGATATTGCAGCAAAAGAAAGAAAAGTTGCGTCGATAGTATAGAAATTGGCTAAGAAATGTGAGAATTATAAATTGTCGTCAATACACCCACTGACACCATTGCGATGGTAGAAAAGAATGTTTCAAGCCTGTTTTGCAGGAAATCAAGTCACCGCATGCATTCATGGCTCAAAGATAAACTGAACAATGCATCTACGTTGTACGCTCGTCAATCAATAATGAAGAGACGATCAACGCAATGACTGCGCATGCGACAATCGATCAAGAGCTTTGCGATCAACGCAACTTCAACCACATGCGGTAATAAAAAACAACACCGCATGCGGGCAAACGATCGAAGATGTAAAGAGCAACACAATTGCGGAGGATTCTGACGCGTGTACAACTTTTAGTTGTGCATTTCTGACGAGATTGATTGCGTAATAGAAGGAATATTCACTCCACCATTTCAGGAACTGCCTTAACAATAAAGTAGGGACCACACTGCAAAGAGTCAAAGCTTCGCCTATAAATAGCTTCTACAATTCCATTGAAAAATATACTCGATACGGGAGAATTGATACTTGTATATACTCGATACAAGGAGACGTGTATATACTGATCTAAGAGAGAGACTGGTCTGAGCACCTGATCAGAGTAGATCCGGGATAATCAAAAGACAAGGCCGAGAGGTGAGTCTCCAGGCAAAGAATCCTTTCAATCCCCACTGTCGAAGCTTTATACAAAGGTCACTTCTACCAGACGAGCAAGCCTGAGAGGGAAGCTCTTCTCTTCATCCATTCCACACGCCAGTAAGCAAAACCTCTGTCCAGATCTGTGTCAAGACGTTGACACTCTTCTGTATTTGTTTCTATCTCGTTTCATCACTTCTACTCATCTTCTTTACTCTATTATTCACACCTTGTATCAGACACTTAATTTTAGTATTAATTGTTATGATCATTTCCATTATCATTTCTCTGTCTATTTCCGTTCATCCATGATGTTTTCTTAATTCCCTGGATAATTAATAAGAATTAAGCAAGTAAATTAATTTGTGTTAAGGAAATAATTTTGTTTAGCTAAAGCATGCAAGACGGTATCTTTACTTTTGAGAGTAGAAGTGAAGATGCCATTCCGCCTATTGAGAGAGGGTTAGAAGAATGCGTTAACTAAAGCGAGATGTACTTTCAGAGATGGAAGCAACCTTGCGTTCATCACGTTCATTCCTGTTTCACTATAGAGATATGGGAATGCGGCTAATCACCGAGAGGTGTACGCCAAGGGAAAGCGGAACCTTTGTTACATCTTTAACGCAGTTAACAAACTTGCGATGTTTTTACTAATTATTCTTTCTATTTCTGATTCATACATAAAGACTTACCATCGCATACCACGATCCTTTGTATAACTTCACAGTCAGTCTCGAACTCAATATCATGTATCATGAATCTTGTATCTTGTATCATAATAGTTTAGGACTTTACTTTTATCGCACTTTTATTTTATCAACGAAATTTATGTTTATCGCAATTTAAATTCATGTACAAACCAAATCTTTTATTAATTGTAAAACCGGTTGCATATATCACGAAAGTAACACATTAATGAAAACAGTCCCTGTGTTTGACCTCGGATTACTCTGAGAAACTTGCGTTGGAATTATACTTGGTTTCAGCGTAAGGAAACTTGTGACAACGCATTACTCCATAGCATACTACAAGCATATAGTTAACAACGCATATATTTAGAAGTAGTAATGCATAACACATCATCCACATTCCATTTCCATCTTTACGTCATCAAGTTTATGGCAATATGAGCTTGTTGTTCATTCATCCATATTCATGTTTGTTCGCATGCTGTAACAGAAGATACTTTTCAGCGTTACAATATGCTGTCGCACTTCCCGCTCCCACTTACTATTAACACTCTCTCCATCCACCTTGATATTAACCTACCCAAAAACCATCCGTTAGGGGGGACACGCCAAAGGTGCCTCGAGGCCAAGGGTAGATCTCACAGTGTGGACTATTTAGGAGAAACGTGAAAGGTTTAAGTGAAACATCTTATGCCCCAAGTACCTCCCACTGAATGTTCTACTTAGGGGTTCATTAACTAGACAATTCGGCTACTGATTTTAGTCTAAGTCGTCTTTTTAATAACATCTCCTAAACAACGTTTGTCTATGAAATATGAACAAGTTCAAGTAGTCACATTTAAACACTTTAATGGACTGTCCTTAACTTGCATGCATGCATCAAATCTATCTAATTCACCTTTCCAAGTAAGTTCCCAGGTAGTGTTATGTTTCTGCCAACTTAAATACCCCAACCTAAATAGAACCCAACTTAGACAAAAGGACCCTTATAGATAGATTTGCTACACTTTAACCTTTTATTAGTCAATTTAATCATATTAAACTGATTAAAAGATTAAAGTCTTAGGATTGCTAATCATATTAGAACCGTGATCTTAGGTCTATATGATCCATGTTTTAAACACTTTAAAACCATGAATTAAATATAAGTGAGCATGAATGTCTTTCTTATTTCTTTTAGTTCTAATTTCTCTTTAACTTTTAAAAAGAAACAACTAAAAAAAACAATGTGCATAACAAGGTGTTTATAACAATTATAAAGTAACCTATGTGTCATGCTTCATGCAATGTCCAGTCATTACTATACATAACTTTTATATATACGCATAATAACCAAGCAAACATGCTTTCCATTTACCCTTATACTATAACAATTATAATATAAAGATGATACATGTCAATGCTTTTTATGCATGCATAAATATAACTCTTATATTATATGATGCATGAGCATGCTCTTACATAATTAAATCATGTTTCTCTAAATTATAACATTTACAATAAAGAGATGATGCATGACCAATGCATAACCTAAGGTGAGATTTGCTATATGTGCATACCATATGACATATAACAAAACAAATATCGCATGTCATAAACTAAGGATTAATGGACCGGGATGAGCCTTTACAAAAAACCAGAATGAAATAACCCTATTTATTACATTTTTCATCGAGCGAATCAGGTGTTGAATTGCCAGGAAGACTCCATCGTGTAGTAAACGCCGAAGGTAGACGATCGCCCAGCGTGCACTAGACGATAGGCGCAAAAGCTAAACGATCGCTTAGACGACAATGAGGTTGCGAAGCATGATTGTCTAGGCGATCACTTAACGCGGCGAAAGGTAAACGATTTACCATGCATTGCTAAGCGATCGTTTAGTCAGTTACTAAGTGATAAAAGTTGCTGAGCTAAACGATCGTCTAGTGCGCACGCGCGTTAAACGATACATGAGCATCCCATTGTCTACATGATACTCAACGATCACTTACCCCATCGTCTACATGACCCGATCAACCCTTGATCGTCTCCCTCCTCGAAGAACTGCAACCCTTGCTCCAATCTTCTTCACGAACGACTCAAGACCTAAACAGACTTTGAATTACATACTTGATAACGGTTATTAATGCCCAAAAATGTAGGACCTTTACAATCAACCAAAAATGTAAAAGAATTAAATCAAACCGAGGCTAACATCCACTAAAACATCTAATAATCCGCACAACCACAACAATTTAACGATTAAATAGAGCAGACATGCACCCACCAAGAACGTATATATAATTCGTTGCAACAATGAAATTGGAATATCAGAACCTGGCTCTAATACCAACCGAAGGAACTATTAACGAAGAGCATCCATGAGTGCATTCAGATCTTTTCGATTTCATTGTGACCAAAATCAACATATAGATTCTAACAGATAGTTATGCAAATTAACACTAATTAACGACATGCTTCGAACAATAAAAATACAAGGGAAAGAATTCTCATATTAGTTGAAGACTCTCTTCAAACGTCGAACTCAAAATCAGCGGAAGCACCTCTACGCGAACTCTATCGCCCATCAAACCAGTCGGCTGCAGCAGCACGATCGTCTACACAAACGACAAAAACTCGAACAAGCATGAACAAGTAAACAGCGGGGACGACACCACCAATTGGAGCCCTTGGTATTCTCGTAGTGAGAATTCAAATAGTCTTTGTGAATTTGGTAGAGGTCAGAGAAAAGACAAATCGTGTAGATGATAAGCAAGTGGGAGAAAAAGAGCTATCATATAGCAAGGGTGCTTATCGTTTAGAAGAAGCTACACGATCGTGTAGGTTTTACTAAACAATCGTTTAATAAAAGGTAGACGATCGTTTAGAAAATGTGGCACGCTATGCTACCGTTTAGGAAAGCTAAGCGATCGTTTAGAGGTAGGCGTGTGATCGTTTAGGTGTTGGTGTGCGATCGTTTAGATGATAAGTAACCATCGTATAGGCTCTCTAGGCGATCGTTTACATTTCCACACCGATTGCGAATTTTTTGAACTTTTTGCAAAATGAAACCAATTTTCATTTTATTCTTCGGCTACAATAATCGACTTCGGATTCTCCCACTAACACACAACCGAGAGAAGTTTTTGGCCAATTATCCTATAATTAACCAATTTAATAATTAATGAATATAATCATATTATATTCTTACCTTATAGTTTAATATCACATATCTACTATATTAATTTCTCCTCCACTTGATATAAATCATATTTATATCTAATTTCCTCCAAAATAATGTATCTTAGACATTTAGTCAATTATATCATATATAATTAACCAGTCCAATTATATCATATATAATCGAACTCCATTTTTTCAATTTGAACATTTCAAACTGACCCAAACACTGATTCTCAACTTTATCCAAGCTACCCAGGGGACCTAATGGACCTATGACTCGAAGTTCCAACGGTACGTGAATAGCTAACTAAACTCTTCAGCCACGAGATCCACCATTCGTTATTTGCCAAGCATTCCACTAAAGACCAACAGCTGAACTCTTCTTACCACAGATATATTTCTGTGTCCATCAGATATAACCAACCATGAGTACGATGACCCTTCACAGATGCTTGTAAGTACAGTTGAGTCAATTTACCGTTTTGCTCCTGTAGTTACATGTCACTCCTTAAATACCATTGATTCCTCTAATGAACAATACAACATAGTCCAACTATGTGTGAACAAGTCTCAGGCCAAGAGAAGATGTGTGGCGTCACATCGTTCAAATCCTAGAATCAACCCTTAAGGGAGCTATCTATCTACTTGCCCCTGCTTCTGGGAAGGAGTGAATTCCATCTTGTGTAGTTGAGTTCCTAGCTCCCAAATCAAACGAATCCTCAAAATGGTAGGTTTGAATCGTCGACCTGGCCACTCGCACCCATACAAATCAAAGGACCACCCTCAATGGCAGGAGTTCCTAACTCACTCAGGATTGAGGTCATATTACCTATGGTCATCCTAGTGAAGTGAAGTCTCTGTCATGAACGGTATTATATAACGAGACGTTAACACTTCGTGGTCAGGTCTTATACAAACTCTTTGTATAGGACGCCCTCACTCGCATGTCCCCTACATGAATGATCAGGATCAAACCACCTGTGACATGTCATAACACTTGTAACCATTCCACAAAGCGGGCCGCATCCGTAGTGTTACCAGGATAAGGTTTCCATCTTATATCCATATACTACAAACCATTTTGGTTATCACTTAAGACATGATCCACTTGTATGTCACCACATACATGCTTAAGTTACATACAGATAACCAGGGATTTTATGTTTATTGGTTTGTGGTAAAGCAAATAAAACATACAATTGAGCAAAATCAAAATGTGAAGTAAATATCATATATTATACAACACAAGCGTTCGTACAAATAGTTTACAAACTATAGGACATGAGACTTTAGAGCATCAACCCTAACACGAACAACACGACCGCTCTGCAGCATGGACATTGCGTATTCGTCCTCTGGAATCACCTCGGTCACGAACACTCTAGCAACACGAATGGCCTCCATAGAATCTCGACGGTGTCGAGTTGAGTATGACACCACCAAGAAGGGTACCTTGGTATTCTTGGTGTGAGAATCTAGAGGGTGGGTTCTGTGTGGATTTGTATTGAGGCAGACGAAGGAGGAATGAACAATCGTGTACACGATTGGGCAAGTGGGAGAAAATAGAAAACTGTCGTATAGGTCGATGCCGAATCGTTTAACAAAAGCTAAGCAATCGTCTAGTAAAATCTAAGTGATCGTTTAGTTCATCGCTTAATACTGTGTTTTTTGCCTACAAAACACTACACGATCGTTTACTAAAACAAGCTATCACTTAGTAAATCTATATTTACTTGACCAGTTCCATGAGATCTTTTTCCGACAGAAAATCTCAAAATTACTTTTGCAAAGCTTACTAAAATTAGGAAAACAATTTTCCTTTTATCTCACGGTTACCATGAACCACCAATAACCTCCCACTCAATTGGTTATTAGAGAAAAAGATTTAATTATCCAATAATTACTATTATTATAAATATAAATGATAACCAACTTATCATACTAGATTTATAACTTATAGTTTTAATATTTCATCTCATGAAACATATAAACCATATCTCTTTTTCTATTCCATGGTACTTAATGTAAATCTCATTTACAGTAATCCTCCACTAGATGTATCTCATACATCATATCGATCATATCATATATAATTGAAATACCTCTTGTTAATTTGAACATTTCAAATCAACACCAAGAATTGATCCTTAACTGAATCCATTGAGCTACCAAGGGGACCTGATGGACCTGTAGCTCGAAGCTCCAACGGAACATGAATAACTGACTAAACTTTTTAGTCACGGGATCCACCATCCGTTAACTGTCAAGCATTCCACTAAATATCGACAGCTGAACTCTTCTTACCACAGATATATTATGTGTCCATCTTAATCAATCAGAAGTGCGACAACCCTTCACAGACTGCTCGTAAGTACAGTTGGGTCAATAACCGTTATGCCCTGTAGTTATATCTAACTTCTTAAGTACCACTGATCCCTTTAATGAACATAAGTCATAATCCTACTATGACTGAGTTCTCTCTTCTAAAGAGAAGTTGTGGTCACTATGTTCAAGCCCCAAAATCAGTCCTTAAGGGAGCAATCTCTCTACTTATCCCTGCTTCGGGAAAGGAATGAATTCCATCTTGTGGATTGAGTTCCCAACTCCCAGATCAGACAAGTCCCCAAAAAGGTAGGCATGTTGAGTTGGTAATCTGGCTACTCTCACCCATACTAATCAAAGGACCGCCCTCAAAGACAGGAGTTCCCAAAACACTCAGGATTGAGGTCGTGTCACCTACGGTCGTTGAGGTGAGATGTAAGTCTCTAGTATCAATGGCGTTATATACAGAGTCTAGTCATCCTGTGGTCCAGGTCTTATACAAACTCTTTGTATAGGACACTTCCGCTCGCACGTCTCCACATGAATGGTTAGGATCTACCATTTGTAGTAGTTTACAATACTTGCAAACCTCTACAAAGCGGGTCGTATCGGTAGTGTCACCAGGATCAGGTATTCCACCTTAATCCTTATACTACAAACCTATTTAGGTTATCACTTAAGGCATGATCCACTTGTATATCACATAGACATGCTTAAGTTCATATAAGATAACCAATGAGCTTTGTTTATTGGATATGAGTAAATGCCAGAATTAAATAACAATTATTTTATTCATTAAACAATGTGTATCTTTAAAAAACAACGAGACTCTAGGAAAATTAGGATACCAAACCCAACAATATATATTTTCGAGTCGGGTCGGGTCAACCCAACCCTAATAATTATTGACCCGAGACCCGACCCGAAATTTAAAATTTTTTTTTTTTTTATAATTTTTAACCCAACCTAACCTTAACAGTTTGGGTTGGGTAGTCCGGGTTGATCGGGTATGGGTATCGGTTTGGGTTTTTTAAACACCCCTATTCTCTACTTTTCTCTCTTTCTCTCTTTTTTATTTTTATTTTTATTTTTATTTTATAATTTTCCTTTTTCTTTCTTTTTTTTCTTTTTCCATTCTTTATGTTTTTTTTTTTTAATAAAAATATTCACACTTTAACTTTTCCCTTTTTTTTTTTTGCAAAATTTATTTTTTCCATCATTTGAAATTTTATTTTATTTTACTAACTTACCTCTATTGCTTTTTTTAGGAGTTAAAGCTACAGACTGAAGGAATTGAATTCCTTCTAGGAGCGTGTTGAACATTGTGCATTTGGAGTTCAATTTTAAAAACGTAAAATATAGAGAAATAACCATAATAAACGACATGATTTCGAGGGACTTACCCTTAAAGACTCATCTTCGTGTTGTTTCCTCTCCAAATCATGAACGACATGATTCTTTCCTACGAACTCAATGTATAGAGATTCTTCCCTCGAACAAATAGCACAAATGAACGAGTCTCCTTCGACAACATCACTTGAAGCCTTTGTTATTCTCCGAACAAGAGATAAGATGGATGTGTGGGCTCCAAAACCTTTTGGCAAAGGGAATACTCAGAGAGAATTAAGAGAGATTTAGAGAGAAATCCTTATGGTTTTTCTTTCACGTTCTGTGCATCTTATCGTCTGTGTTCTCAATACAGAAAAAAGAATATACAAAAGGAGAGGGGAGGGAGTTAATTAACTCACATGTGATGAAAACTATTCTAATAACTACCTAGGGGAGTTATTAATTCTTAATTATAATAATATATAATATTATAATATAAGATTGAGAGAGAAATTTTTCTGGTTTTTCTTTCATGTTCTGTGTATCTTACCATCTATATTCTCAATACAGAAAAAACAAATACGTAAGGAAAGGGGAGGGAGTTAATTAACTCCCACGTGATGAAAACCATTCCAATGACTCCCTAGGGGAGTTATTAATATTTTATTATAATAATGTATAATATTATATAATTAATTAACTAACACTTAGTTAATTAAGTATATAAATGCATTTTAATCACATTAAAATGCAATTCTCTCTTATAACCTATAGTTTTAATTTGAATCTCATTCATATTAATTTTAACCTATAATATTTATATGAATCATATTCATATATTATATAGTATTATAAATCATATTTATCATAAACTATAATGTATCAATATATATTAATTTGAATCTTATTCAAATATTTATCTCTCTTATTAATTATGAATCATATTCATAATTAACTATAATGTATCAATATACACTATACTTTATATTAATCATATTAATATAAATCTTTCTTTAAATAATTTGAACAATTCAAATTATTCCACAAACAATTATCCTTTGTTTTATCCTTAGTGATCTAGCAAGGGGACCTTATGGACCTACAAATTAGAAACTCTACTTATACGAGATTAATTAATTAAACTCTTTAATTAATTAACCAACATTCATTAACTGTCGGTCACTCCATTAAAGACGCACAACTACACTCTTCACACCATAGATATATTTTTGTGTCTATGGTTATAACCAATCAACAGTAAGTTGACCATTCACGGGTTGCCCATAACTAGAGTTGGGTCAAATTATCATTTTACCCCTATAGTTACATCTAACTTCTTAAGTACCACCGATCCCTCTAATGAACAATTAGTTATAGTCCAACTATAAACTAGAACCCTCTCTGGTAGAGAAGGTGAGAGCCTTCATTGTTCAACACCCAAAATCAGTCCTTAAAGGAGAAATTTCGTAACAACCCGACTTTCTAAGACACCTGATACGACTACTTCATGCATGCATAAACTTGTACATAAAAATTTACATTTAAAATAAGAAAGTTGGATTGTTTTATTTAGTTAAGATTTCAATCAAATTTCCAGCTCATAATTTCATAACATTTTGATTCGAGGTATCCCTAAAACATAAAATTTAAAATAAGAAAAATTAATCGAAAAAGAAAATTTCTAACATTCTAATTCTATCAAAATAAAGTTCATGAGAAAAAAATAGTAAAACATGAAAGTGATACATGAACTCAATGCGGAAGCGTTTTTTTGGTTCCATTGGTACTGTCACAGATTCCTCTTGTCAGTTGCCCGTGTATTCTTGTCCTTACCTGAAAAATATGTAAACATAAAGGACAAGTATAAAATACTCAATAAGTGACTCCATTACTAGGATTAGGCTAAACAGTCACATGTAGTGAATGCTTAGGGCTAGTAGGACATTCATACTATAACTATTCCTAGATGACTAAGTAAGGTGTGTTGGGGTTGATGTCCTAAATCTCGTGGGTCCTGTAGTTTGTAATTGTAATTTATAAATAATTTATTTATTTAATAAAATCTTAGCTATTTTATTCAACATTTAGTAGCATTAACCCACAAAACTAATAAACTAACATCTAAGGTTATCTTCTATAGCTGAAACATGTATGTAGAGATATATATATATATATTATATATATATGGATCATGTTTAAATGAAACCTAAATGATTTGTAGTAGATGGATAGACTGGTACCTATCTAGTGACACTATGAATACGACCCGTTTTTTAGATGTTATAAATATTTGTAAAGTTCTACAAAATGATCTGATTCTGATCATTCATGTAGGGACATGTGAGTGGAGGTGATCTATACAAGAGGGTTTTTATAAGACCGGATCACAAAATGAATACTCTCATTACATAACGCCGTTAATAATAGTGACTTACATTTCACCAGGATGACCATAAGTAACATGACCTGAATCTTGAGTTAGTTGTGAACTCTTGCCTATGAAAGTTGGTCTTTGATTTGCATGGTGAGAGTGACCAGATTGCCGACTCAATATGCTTATCATTTTGGGGATTCGTCTGATTGGGGAGCTGAAGGTATAGCTACACAAAATGGAATTCACTCAATTCCCTAATGTCGGGGTAAGTAGATAAATTGTTCCCTTAAGAGTTGATTTTGGGGCTTGAACAATGTGGCACCACACTCTCTCTTGGCTCGAAAGGGGTTTGGTCATAGTTAGACCGTGACTTATTGTTCAAAGGGATCAATGGTACTTAAGGAGTTAGATATAACTACAAGGGCAAAATGGTAATTTTGGACCAACTGTACTTACGATCAATTTGTGATAGGTCATCACACTATTGATTGGTTATATCCAATGGACAAAGAAATATATCTGTAGTGCAAAGAGTGCAACTGTTGGTCTTTAGTGGAGTGACCAGTAGTTAATGGATGTTAAGTAATTTAATTAATTATTCAAGTATTATTAGAGCTTCAATCTACAAGTAGGTCCCATCTGTAGTTCAACTGAGATTATTGAGAATTAATTGTGGATTAATTTGAATGGTTTAAATTAAATGAAGGAATTAATTATATATGATATAATTAATTTAAATTAATTATATATGATATCATTAATATAATGTATTTGATACATTATATAAAGTTTATAATGAGAGGAAATACATATTTGAATATGATTCAAATACTAATTATATGGATTGGATTCATATAATTAAATTTAGTATAAATGTGATTTATATTAAATACCACAAATGATTGAAAAAAATACAAACTATAGGTAATATTGTATTTGATATAATATAAACTATAAGTTATGTGTTATATTTTGATATAACATATAGTTCTGATATAACATATAGTTATATAATAATTTAGCTATTATATTTTTATTTAAATTAAGAATTGGTTTTAATTTAAATTAAAGGGAGGGAATTATTAAAAATCTTCCCTCTTCTTTTTTCTCTCCAATCAGACATGTGGTGGTGGGAGGTTGGAGGATCTTCATCTTCCTTTTACGTTTTACACAAAGTGACTGTGGTCTGTTCTCTCTAAGAAAAATACACGGTCTCCCAGAAAAATTCCTCTCTTAAAAAATCTTACTCCCTCTCCCAAAATCAACAGAGCTCACACACTTCTGTTATTCTTACCCTACCCTAAGGAGAATATAGAGGATTACCTATTGATGGTGGCCATCTTTGCTGTTTTTGGTTCGAGGAGAATTGAAGAGTTCGTGATTGGTGGGAGAAGGAATTTGTGAAGACTTTTTGGCTTCAAGGGTAACTTATCTTCTAACCCTAGCTCCCTTCTCTATTTAGTTTGTAAAGCATGTTGTAAAATTTGTTGATATGTATAATGATCTCTGCAATTTTAATTCTTTGCGATAATAAAATTTGGACATGATATGTGCTTCTTTATCAGACCTCACAGTTCTTCAATTGGTATTAGAGCCAGGTTTGGTCCCAATTTTAATATTTTTAAAATTAAAATTTGTTTTAATGGTGGGTTGCATTACTGTACTGCTTCATGTTAATGAATGGTTATGAGTTTTGCAATTATGGTTGTTTCAGGATTGGACTATGTAGAATTTACTGCTTTAATTTACAAATTTGCATTGTAAAGGCCCATTTTTTTGGGCACTAATTTGCAATCGAGTCTGTAAATTAATTGTCGTGTCGTTCGTGAGTTTTTTGGTGACGTTCTGTGGAAAACTAGGCCCAAATTGGAGAAAAAAATTATGGAGTTCACGACTGTACAGTAGGTGACTGTATAGTAGCGTTGCAACGCTGCAAAGTGATGGACATAGATTTTTTCCGTAACGTTGCAATGCTCCGAGACAAAAAAATTGATGCGATTCGCGAGTGGTTCAGTAATTTTGACCTAGTTGTAAAACAGGGTAAAATGGAGATTTAAAAAGATTTAAGGAGCAAGATGTATTACAGGGGTAAAATGGTAATTTTGACCTAGCTATAAATACGAACGATCTGTTAAGGATTGATTTACTAATTATGGTTAAATCAAGTGGACAAAAATATATCTACAGTGAGAAGAGTGCAACTACTGAGTTATAGTGGTATGTCTCGATAGTTAACAAATATTGATTAACTCGGTTTAAAGAGTTTAGCCGATTAAGCTCAAATCATTGGAGCTCATGATCTGTAGGTCCATTAGGTTCCTCTACAAGCTCGTAAAAGGACTAAACCTTAGAATAATGTGTTGAGAGAATTTGAAATGTTCAAACTCAGTTTAGTGTTTGGATTATTATAGCTGATATAATTGATGTTTAATTATCGAATTAAACGTTACAGTTTTAGAGGATTGACAATATTTAAATATGATTTAATACTTAATGAGGTGTTATATAATTTAATATTTGATATTAAATTAAATTAATTAAATTAGATTAATTTTCCAATTTGTAATTATTAAATTTTGATTTCTTATAAATCAAAATTATAAAATTGGATTAATTACTTTATTTATTTATGATATTTGTTTAATTTGAATTTGAAATTCAATTCTAAATAAGTTTTACATATTTCAATTAATTTATTTTTTGAATTGAAAAAATTGAAAATTAATGAAAGTGGGATAATCCCACTTATTCCATTTTGAATAACACCTCAAGCCACAAAGTTGAATGGAATACATATTTAATCTCAGCTACATGATCTTCTTCTATATATTGAAGTTTGAGATCAGATTGAATGAGGATGCAATATGAAAAATCAGAAAAAAGAAAAATAAGTTTTTCCTCTCAACCTTAACTCTCAAAACCACTTCAAATTCCCCTCAATTTGAAGATCACACTTCAATCTAAGGCCTGAGATTAGTAGAGAAGATACTTATGGTGGTCTATTACAGTGATTGAAGAAGAAACTCGAGGTAAATCCAGTCAATTTGGGAGAATCATCAAAGGTATTCACTTGAAACCCTTATATGCTACAACTATGAACATGCATGCTAATTAACTAAAATTGATGTAGTTAGAATGCTTAGATCCTTAATTGCTTCTGTTTGTTAAATATCAACTCCATCAGTACAAATACTTCATTTCTTTCATAGATGATTATTCAAGATATGGTTATTTATACCTAATGGAATATAAGTATGAAGCATTTGAAAAGTTCAAAGAGTATAAGGTTGAAGTTAAAAACCTATTAGGTAAAACAATTAAAAAACTTTGATCTGATCGAGGTGAAGAGGACATGGATTTAGAATTCTAGGACTATATGATATAACATGGAGTTTAATCTCAACTTTCAGCACCTAGTATACCTCAGCAGAACGGTGTATGAGAGAGGAGAAATAGAACCTTATTAGATATGGTTCGTTTTATGATGAGCTATGCTCAATTGCCTAACTCATTTTGGGGGTATGCAGTAGAGACTGCAATTCACATCTTGAATAATGTTCCTTCGAAGAGTGTTTCTAAAATACCTTTCGAGTTATGGAGGAGGCATAAATAGGGTTTACATTAAGTTAGAATTTGGGGTTGTCCTGCACATGTGTTAGTGAAAAATCCTAAGAAGTTGGAACCTTGTTTAAGGTTATGTCAATTTGTTGGTTGCCTTAAGGAAACAAAGGTGGTTAGTTTTATAATCCTCAAGAGAAAAAGGTGTTTGTGTTGACAAACACTGCATTTTTAGAGTAAAACCTCATGGGAGATCATAAACCATTTAGTATAATAGTATTAAGTGAAGCTACTAGAGAATCAACAAGGGTTATTGATGCAGTTGGTCCTTCATCAAGAGTTAATGAAGAAGCCGACACTTTAGGTTAGTTTTGTCTTTCTCAATCGTTGATAGTGACTCAATGTAGTGGGAGGGTTGTGATACAACCTGACTGTTACTTGGGTTTAACTGAAACTCAGGTTGTCATACCAGATGATGGCATTGGGGATCCACTATCCTATAAATAGGCAATGAATGACGTAGAAAGGACCAATGGGTCAAAGCCATGGACCTTGAAATGGAGTCTATGTATTCCAATTCAGTATGGGAGCTTGTAGATCTATCTGAAGAGGTTAAACCCATAGGGTGTAAATGAATCTATAAAAGAAAGAAAGATGTAGCTGGAAAGGTACAGACCTTCAAAGCTAGACTTGTAGTAATGGGTTATACCAAGAGGGAAGATGTTGACTATGCGGAAACTTTTTCCCCTACTGCCATGCTTAAGTCTATAAGAATTCTCTTGTTCATAGCCACATATTATGACTATGTGATTGGTAAATGGATGCCAAGACTGCTTTTCTGAATGGAAATCTTAAGGAGAACATCTTTATGTCTCATCTCGAAGGATTCATGGCCCAAAGTTAGGAGCAAAAAGTTTACAAGCTGAATCGATCCATTTATGGTTTGAAGCAGACGTCTAAATCTTGGAACATTAGATTTGATACAACGATCAAATCTTTTGGTTTTGATCAAAACGTCGATGAACCTTGTATCTACAAGAAAATCATCGATGATAAAGTAGCTTTCTTAGTACTTTATGTGGACGATATCCTACTCATTGGGATTTATCTAGGGTACCTTACTGAGATTAAAGAATGGCTGACAGAAAAATTCTAAATGAAAGATTTGGGAGAAGTGCAATATGTACTTGGGATCCAAATCATTAGAGATCACAAGAACAGAACGTTGATTTTGTCTCAAGCAAATTATATTGACAAAATGTTAACTTGATATTCGATGTAGAACTCTAAGAAGGGTTTATTATCTTTCAGGCACGGGGTTCACTTGTCTAAGGAATAGTGTCCTAAGACACCTCAAGAAGTTGAGGATATGATACGTATTCCCTATGCCTCGATTGTGGTAGCTTAACGTATGCTACGCTCTACACTAGGCCAGACATTTTTTATGCAGTGGGAATTTTCAGTAGGTATCAATCCAATCTAGGGTTAGACCATTGGACTGCGGTTAAGAATATCCTCAAGTATCTTAGGAGAATGATGGGCTACAAGCTGGTGTATGGAGCTCAGGATTTGATCCTTACGGAATATACCGACTCTAATTTCCAAACTGACAAGGAGTCTACGAAATTCACATCAAGATCAATGTTTACCTTGAACGGGAGAGCTGTAGTATGGTGGAGTATCAAGCAAGGATACACTACAGATTCCACTATAGAGCTTGAATATGTAGCTGCGTGTGAAGCAGCAAAGGAAGCAATTTGGCTTAGGAAGTTCCTAAGTGATTTGGAAGTGGTTCCAAATATGGACTTACCCATCACCTTATACCGTGACAACAGTGGGGAAGTAGCCAACTCTAAAGAACCTCGCAATCACAAACAAGGAATGCATATTAAGAGAAAGTATTACCTGATACGGGAGATTGTGAAATGAGGAGATGTGATTGTCATAAAGATCGCCTTGGAGCATAACATTGTTGATCTATTTATGAAAGCTTTCTCGGCTAAAATGTTCGAGGGTTATCTAGAAAATCTAGATCTATGAGACATGTATATTGTATAATCTAGGGCAAGTGAGAGATGTGTAATGGGTATATCGATGCCCTAGTTTATTGTATTTATTTACCATATTCTCACTGTTTTGGTTTTTGATATTATGTACAACTCACTAATTAGAGTTTTAGTTCAAATGGGAGTCTGTTGGGTTTTATGCCCTAAAGCTCGTAGGTAATAATTTTTATCTATTGACCATCACAAATAAAGAGTTGTCGATGTTAATTCAATAAATGTTATTGATTGTGATGTATTCTATTTTGTCCAAATCCTTTAAACTAATATCCAAGGCTGCCTTATGAGTCTTGAACCATATGTGGAGACATATATGAACCGATGTTTAAGAAAAAAAACCTAAAGGGTCCATAGTATAGGGATAAGGTTGGGTACCTTATCCTGATGACACTATGGATACGACCCACTTTGTATTTGATACAAGCACAATGATCCAATGCGTTCATGTAGGTGACACGCGAGCGGGGGATATCTTATGCAATGAGTTTTCATAAGATCGAATGTGAAATAGTAACCACTAGATGTAACGCCGTTAACTAGTTTGGTTCCTATTTCAATTGGATGACCTAGACAACTTAGTCTTAATCATGAGTGTATTATGAACCCTTGTTTATGAGGAACTGTCCTTTGATTTGTATGAATGAGAGTGACCAATTTTCTAACTTAATAAGCCTACTATTTTGGGGACAAGACCAAGTGAGGAGCTGGGAACATAATAATGCAAGATAGAATTCATTTCTTCCTGGCTTCAGGGTAAGTAGATGAGTGTTCCCTTAAGTGGTCCAAGACTTGAATAAAGAGCCCTACCCTCTCATTGGCCTGAGAGGGGTTTCTATTTATTGGTTGGACTATAAATAGGTTATTCATTAGAGGAGCACTGATACTTAAGAATACAGAAGTACCCAAAGATAAAATAGTAATTTGACCCAATTGGTATCATGGACATTCGTGAAGTACTAACTTGTTGTTATTGGTTTGTATCCATGGACAAAGAAATATATCTGCAGTGAGAAGGGTGTAACTATGGGTCTTTAGTGGAGTGTACCCACAGTTAATGAATATTGATTAATTTTGTTAATGAGTTCAGCCAATTAATCTTATATCGTTAAAACATCTAATCTGCAGGTCCACCACGTCCCCTTGTTAGGTCACTAAAGGGTATTAAAGAGGAATGATTTGAATTGTTCAAATCAATTTGAGGAAATTTTATATTAGCGTGATTAATATGTAATTGATTATGAATGTGATCTATAATATAAATTAAGTTGGAGAAAAATGTCTGAATGGGATTCAAACATTTAATTCAAGTGAATTAGATTCATAAAGAATTAATTCATTAAATTAATAGAGAGGTGATGCACATAAACATACAATATTTATTTATGTTAATTAAATATATATGTTAAATTGGATTTAATATATAGATGATTATTTAATTAATGTGCTAATTAATTAAATAAACTTTATTTAATTAACTGAGTATAAGGGTAAATTGGAAAAGACTTAGAGAAGAGGTTAACCCTTCTCCATATAAGTTCTTCTTTATCGCCCTTTTAGGGCAAGAATTTCATTTGGTGAATTTACCCTAGCAACCAAAACATAAATCCTCTCTTTACTCTCTAAGAGAAATCTCTCTATCTCTTCCTCTTCCAATTAGTTGGATACCACTTATCCTTCTATTAGAATCCTTGAGAATAACAATGTGATTCTTATGGTCTTGTTCAAGTTTGATTTGGAAGACGTTCGTGCCAAGATCGAGAAGATTTTTCATGGAGCTCCAAAATCTTCAAAGGTAAGAATGTTATTTCATATGTTTATCCTTCATATGTTATTTTTAGAAACTATTTTTGTTTCTTCAAAAATCATTTTTCGAGATGTAATACGTTTACACGCTTCCGCTCGAGAGTCGATCCCTCCATAAGGCACTTCATATAACAAAAAATTTTCTCCATAGTGGACAACCAAAATTTCACCTTAGTTAGGTCTTTTAGTTGCCCGTTGAACATAGGAGGGTTATACTTCCTGATATCCGAAAATGTCTGGCCTTCATTGAAAAATCTAACATATTTTGGTTTCGTATTTGGTTATGAGTCTGCCCTTACAGCGTCTAAACCTGTGGGAGTGGTATCTACTGTGTCTGGGCCTGTTGGGATATCTCTAGTGCCACTATATCTCTTATTTGTCCCAATAAGGTTGTTTTAATAGCTTCACCTATTACTGCGGCCATGGTAGTATACTCGGCTGGAACGGCTGGGGGATCTGAAACACATCCAAAAAGTGCGTTTTTTGGGCTTAGAATTTAGTTAGTTTTATGCTTAATTTGAGATCTTTAATGCTTTTATTGTTTGATTGTAGGAAATCGAGCAATTGGATAAGAACAAGCAATTTTGGAAGATTAATGACCAAAATACCCCAAAGAAGGTCAAAGTTTTGACCTAGGGCATTGATCAATGGAGAAAAAGGAAAGAAAATTAGAAAATCGAAGATAGGGCAGCGTTGAACAAGCATTGCAACACTGCTTCGTGATGCTGCAAGGCAGAGAGCTCATGGAAACAAGGTAGCATTGTGACGGTACGGTTAGTAATGCTGAAATTACCGTCATCGTTGCAACGCTACATTGGAGCGTTGCAATGCTACGAGTGCTGTCTATATAAGCAGTTTTTAACCGATTTGATTCGGGGAGGCACTTTTAGGACTATTTTGAGAGCGTAAAGAAATATTTTGGTGAGGCTTCTTTGAGGAATGTAATTTTGGATAGAGGTGGCACTCGAAGCTTCAAAGGATCGAAGATTTGAAAAGATTGTTGGGTTGCGATTCCAGATTCAATGATGAAAGGTCTATGTTTGTGTTGTAACCATGAGTGACTATTTTGTGTTTCTAGGGTGTTGATCTAGTTTTATGGATTGTGAAAACTGATTTGGTTATTTCTTGGATTGAATTTATGCATAATTATTTTAGCATGTTTGTTCTTAATGCTTTTGATTAACTGATCACTAATTGAATGTACTTTACTTAATGTCTATCTCAAAAGAGAAGATGTTGAGTTGGATCTAACATGTTAAATTGTTAATCGAGTAGTCAGACGAATCCCCAAAATGGTAGGCTTGTTGAGTTGGCAATCTAGCCACTCTCACCCATACAAATCAAAGGACTGCCTTCATGAGTAGGAGTTCACAACTCACTCAGGATTCAGGTCATGTCACCTATGGTCATCCTAGTGAAATGTAAGTCCCTATTATTAACGGCGTTATATAAAGAGACTAATCATTTCGTGGTCCGGTCTTATACAAACTCTTTGTATAGGATACTCCCGCTCACATGTTTCCATATGAATGATCAAGATTAGATCATTTGTAACACTTTACAATGCTTGTAACACCTACAAAGTGGGCTGTATCTATAGTGTCACCAAGATAAGGTACCCAACCTTATCCATCTACTGTAGACCGTTTAGGTTATTATTTAAACAAGATCCACTTGTATGTCTCTACATACTTGTTTAAATTACATGAAATAACCTCGGATCTTAGTTTATTGGATTGAGTATATGCTTATAAAACAACACTTATTTTATTAACAAAAATATGATTATTCAAAATTTACAAAACTACGAGATTACAAGAGATTTAGAACACCAATCCCAACAATGCCCTCAATAACCATGAAGTGGCACTTCTCCCGTTGAGGACCAAGTTGGTTTCTTCACACTTTTTCAGCACATTTCCCAAGTAAGTGAGGCAAACACTATATAAATTACCAAACACAAAGAAGTCATCCATAAAGACTTCCACCGATTGTTCTAGGAATCCAGAGAATATTGCCATTATACAACACTGAAATGTCCCCGACGCATTGCAGAGCCTGAAGGGCATGCACCAAAAGGCAAATGTGCCAAAGGGACAAGTGAAGGTGGTATTTTCTTAGTCTTCAAGTGCTATGGCTATTTGATTGTACCCATCCATGAAGCAAAAGAAATTCATTTCTGGTTAATCTATCTAGCACTTGATCGATGAATGGTAGAGGAAAATGATCCTTTTTGGTTGCTTGGTTTAGTTTCAGGTAATCCATGCAGATCCGCCAGCTAGTGACAGTTCTGGTAGGGATCAACTCGTTCTTGCTATTAGCAGTTACTGTCATTCCTCCTTTCTTGGGCACACATTGAACTAGGCTCACCCTGCTACTGCCGAAGATAGGATAAATGACTCCTGCATCGAGCCATTTAATTATCTCTTTTTTCACCATTTCTCGTATGGTTGGGTTTTTTCTGTGTTTCCTCTCAACTGAGCCTTCTTTTCCTATTCAAGCTTGATCTTGTGCATGCAATACGAGGGATTGATCCCCCGAATGTCTGCCAATGTCCATCCCATGACCTTAGCATATTTCTTTAGGACCTACAACATGGATACCTCATCATCAACACTCAATGAAAAGGAGATAATGATGGCAAAGTGCCATTATCCCCAAGATAGACACATGTGAGGTGTGCAAGTAAGGCCTTGAGCTCAAGTATAGGAGTCTTTTTTTAGTGACGACTTAATTCTTGCTACTTCATGTTTACCCAAGTTTAGGGGTTCAAAGCTCAGGTTAGACGTAGTTACGGCATGGACAACCTCTTCCATCCCAAATCTTCTTCTTTTTTCATTTCTTCTTATGCATTTCCCAGCAACTCATCCCCACAGCATCTATACGCTGGCAAGTTTCTAACTCATCTAGAAATTTAAATGCATTGAACACATTGAATTTTACTTGTTGATCATTAATGTGAATGGTTGACTCTCCTCCTAGCGGATCAATCAGCGCATGCCCTGCTGCTAAGAATGGACATCCTAGGATGATTGGGATGTTTGTGTTAGCCTCGTAATTCAGAAGAAGGAAGTCTACAGGAAGATGAACTTGTCAACTTTAACAAGCACATCCTTAATCTTCCCCTTTGGATGCTTTATGGATCATCGATTACAATGGTGGGCTGGCCTCATCGATTCCTAGATTTTTGAATATCGATAGTGACATCAAGTTGATGCTTGCATGGAGATCACACATTTGCAGGGATGATGTTCTTAAATAGTGTGTTGCACTATTGATTCAACGCAACTATCTCAAATTCACCCAACCTTCAATTTTTTGACATATATCTTTCAGGAATTTTACATAGTTGGGCATCTGTTCAAGAGTTTCCATAAGGGGAATGTTGATATGAAGCTGCTTAAGAACATCTAGAAATCTCTTGAAAGGATGGCTATCATCTTTCTTTCTCAGCCTGTTGGGAATAATGGCGATGCAGGCAAGACTCCACTTCCTTTGTTTTTCTCCCTTTCTGTAATAGGATCATGCGGTGAGGATTCTGGAAAGAATGTCAGTTGTCTGCAAAATTAGGTGTTGCTGGTGTTCTGTTGGAAGCATGCGTAGTATCACTGGAAAGAATGTCAGTTGGTTCAGAATTTTTGGAATTGATTGAGACTATAGAAGTCAAAATTTCTGGTATTGCTGAAGCAGGAGATGTCAATTTTTCGAAGTCTCGAGAGTTTGTTGTCGAGTTAGCCAGTGTCCTTCCAATTTGCAATGTCATTGCTTAACACTGCTCTTTGCCATTACTGCTAGGGGCTTCGATGTTACTTGGTAGTGTGTCTGACGGTCTATTTTTCAATTCACTGGCAATCTGTCCTACCTGAACTTCTAAATTTTGGATTGCAGACGCTTGGTTCTAGATCAACGCATCATTTTTTTTAAGATATTCTTTCAAAAGAAACTCTAAGGATGAGGATGCCCTGAAACTTAACACATGTTATGGGCGGTTTTCGATAGGTTGATGGCCTTAACTATGCCGATGGAATATTGGGAGGTTTCCTTGATGCAGTCGTTGCAAAGGTGCATTTTTGTTGCTCAAGTAGTTGCTAATTTCCTCCCCAAGAGAAATTATGGTGATTTCTTCAACCCGGATTGTACATCTTACTAAATGGGTTGTTGTGAATTGAACAAATGACTTGAGGGTTGTGCGGTGATAACTTGTAGAAATACAAGTTATTTATGCTGTTGTATTTAGATATTGCGGCAAAAAGAGAGGAAAGTTGCATCGATAGTATAAGAATTGGCTGAGAAATACGAAAATTATGAAATGTCGTAAACGCATCCACTAACACCATTGCGATGGCGAAATAGAATGTTTCAGTATCTGTTTTGTATGAAATAGGTTACCGCAGGTGTTAATGGCTTAAAGACAAAATGTACAATGCATCTACATCGCATGCGCCAATCGATCAAGAACAGAGAGATGATCAACGCAATGAAGGCGCATGTGACGATCGATCATGAGCTTTAGCGATCAACGCATTTCAACCGCATGCGGTAATCAAAAACAACATCGCATACGGCGATCGATCGAAGATGTGAAGAGCAACGCATTCGCGGACGATTCTGAAAAATGTATAGCTTTTTGTTGTGCAATTCTGACAGATTGATCGTGGAGCAGAGAGGAATTTTCCATTACGCCATGGCAGGAATTACCATAATTATAAAGTGGGGACCACAAATTCAAAGAACCAAGGTCTTATCTATAAATATCTTCCTCAAATTCGCTGAAAGATATACTGAGGAGGAGAGGCGGGTCTGAAGATACTTTACAGAGTAAATCTAGGAGAACTACAAGACAAGGCTGAAAGGTGAGTCTCCGAGCAAGGAATTCTTTCGATTCCCGAAGCTGAAGCTCTATGCAAAAGATCAATTCTACCGGGAAAGCAAGCCTAAGAGGGAAGCTTTCCTCTCCACCACATCCATACGTCGGCAAGCACAAGTCTCCGATCGGGATTTGTGTCACGACATTGACACTCTTTCCGTATTTGTTTCTATTCTTTAATTCATCTTCTGTGTTCATCTTCTTTATTCCCTCATTCACAAACATGTATCAAACGCTTAATTTTAGAATTAAATGTTATCATCGTCATCATTATCATCTCTCTGTCTTTTTCCATACATTTATCATCCATTTTCTCCATGATGTGTTCTTAATCCCCGAGGTAAACAGCGAGAATTAAGCGAGTAAGTCAATTTGTGTCAAGGAATCAATTAAGTTTAGCTAAAGCATGCTCGACGACATCTTCACCTGTGAGAGCAGAAGTGAAGATGTTATTCCGCCTATCAAGAGAAGGTTGGAAGAATGCGTTAACTAAAGCGAGAAGTATTTCTAGAGATGGAAACAACCTTACGTTCATCACGTTCATCTCTGTTTCACCATAGACGTATGGGAACACGGCCGATCACTGAAAAGTGTACGCAGAGGGAAAGTGAAACCTTAGTTGTGTCCTTAACGCGATTGATGAACTTGCTATGTTTTTACTTTTTACTCATTCTCTTTCTACCTCATTCATAAGACTTGCCATCACATTCATAAATTCTTTTGTACAACTTCACAGTCAGTCCTCGACCCTTGTATCATAGTAGTTTAGGAATTTACTTTATCCACGCATTTTTACTTTCAGCGCAATTTATATTTCTGTACAAACCAAAATTCTTTATTCATTATTATAAACGGTCGCATGTATCACATTAGTAATGCATTTAACGACAACAATCCCCGCGTTCAACCTCGAATCATTCTGAGAAACTTGCGTTGGAATTATACTTGGTTTCAGCGCAAGGAAACTTGTGACACGCACTACTTCATCGCATACTACGAGCATATCACTATCAACGAATACATTTAGAACGTAGTATCACATAAATTATCTTTATCGCAAAGCACTTGAGCGCATATAGAGCATCATTCATTCATTCATTCATCAACGCAATAGATAGATAACATTTCATTTTTATCCTCACAAGTTTATGGCAACATGAGCTTGTAGCATAACATCTATCATCACAGTGCATAATAATTAATAAATAAAGATAATCAAATCCTTTAGTCAACATGCGGGCATACATCATAAGAGTGAGGCTCCTTGCACTGCACGCAACTTACAACAGCGACCTGATTCAATGCATTAAGTTAAGCAGAGTTTGCTCTCAACACACATTGGTTAATAGCCATCGACTTCGAGAGGGAAGTGACTTGAGCCATCTAGGTAGCCAATGTGCTCACCGCATTCGACTCAACCAACGCACCATTCATCTTGCATTTATCACAAATCCTGTTGCCATATTGATCATCTACCAATCATCGGTGTTCCTTGAGATCCTATCCAGAATTGCATTGGCTTCTGTATATGTCTTGTCCATGAGCCCACCCACAGCTAATGCGTCGGCTGCTGATTGTGAAGCTTGGTTTAGTCCGCTATAGAAAAGTTTCATTTGGATGCAGTTAGGCATGCCGTTATGTGGGCAATTACAAACTAGGCACTTAAATCTGGCCCATGCATCACTCAAGGTCTCAGAATATTTCTATTGAAAGGTAACAATGTCCCGCTACCTCTTTGCATTGACGGTAGGTGGAAAGAATTTCTACATAAATCTCTTGACAAGCTGGTTCCATGAAACAATTTCATTTGGCTCTAAGGAATGGGCCAATTACTTGGTTTTTTCTTTGAGAGTGTAGGGAAAAAGAGAAAGCCTGGTCCCTTCTGGCATCACGACAGGAATAGTAAATGTGTTGCACATCTCCACAAAGTTGGTTAGATGGGCGTGAGGATCTTCTCCAGGAGCCCCTTTGCAACATTATTGGTTTCATCTTGAATTGAGTGTTCTCGTCAATCATTGGCCTCATGATGCCCGGAAAGAAATTATACAAGTTTAGCACTGCATAATTTCACATTGGCATATTGCGGTCATTAGCCAGCAGGATATGGTTCTGCTGCCCCTATCCATGTAAACCATTCCCCCAAGCAAGGTCATTGTTTTTATTGTTGGCCATATTCTTGTGCTTGTTTCTTTTTCAGTTTCTGTTATTTCTGGCTCTACGATGGAATGTCCGTTCGATCTCTGAGTCAATATCGAATTTAGGTGCAGTACCCTCACTCATATACCTTTTGTAGCTTGGTCGCTTTAGCTATTAATATGCCTAAGATCGAAGGGGTGCCTACAAAAATACACAACAAAAAATAATTAGTTGTTGAGTCCCTTGGAACGACGTCAAAAACTGGTTGTTATGCTCGATTGTGTGGAGAATGATGTTGCGCTGATCAAAATTATCATCGAATTGTAGCTATGTTATGCGTTCAGCTATGTGATTGTCACAACTTTTTTTTTATATCAAGTCCAAGTATAAACAGGATATAAGTTTCTCAGTATGAATTGAGATTCAGCATATGGACTTGTTTACTAAAATATTTGTATGGCTAATGTGTTTACGGCGAAGGCCAACCAAATTACAATGGAGGAAAATAAATTAAAGACATGCGATCATGAACCTATGTGATGAAATTAACTAAGCAAGCAATGAGCAACTTAAGAATGATCCTAAGAATTCTTAGAAAGCATCAACTTTAACTTGTAGTGAAAAATGAATGGAGAAAGCAGGGTGAGGGGAAGTCAATTCCAAGTTCCTAAATCTAACATCAAGGGTAATCCAGGTGCTCTAACATCCATCCATCACACACCTCTCGGTGGCCAGCCACATTTTTCATATCTCTATGACACATGAATGATGTTGCATTAAGCATAAGGTTATTTCTATTTCTAGAAACACTTCTTATTTTACTTAGTGAGTTCCACAATTACTTACCCTCTAGAGCAATTGGTTATAGCTACTTGACTCTATGAGTGATCATAAGCAATAGTTTACATAGTCATACACTAAGAAAATCGGATTAACCCTCAAAACTTAGACTTAACTCATGGTATTAAGCTACCCCTTAACCCAGGGAATTTAGTTAACAATGGAAAGGAAAAAGAAATGGTAAAGATAGATGAGTTGATGAAAGTAGTCATGATAATATATAGAAGTAGAAATGTCATACAAAATGAATTAATGTAATAATCACAAAATCCAATACAATAAGGAAAAGCAAAAAGTAAGAAGTGATGTACAGTTATCAGCAATCTCTTGCTTCAATCTGATGGTACTGGTGAGGCTGATGGTAGTATGATATGGAGAAGGCTCTCTTAAGCACTTGCTCTGGTGAGTTTTTCCAGTGGTCAATTAGAGGGTCTTTTGAATGTGGGAGAATACTCCGAGATGCTTTCAAATGTGCTCTTACTCGGGTTTAAAGATTTTTGGCTAAGGATTTGTCTCTCTCCCGCTCGAACTCTCTATTATGTGTTGATTAATTCTCTCTCTCTGGACGTCAAGGCTCTATTTATAGAGCTGTGCGCTGACAGCTTTGGGTCTTCTGCTTTGATTAGTCACCATCTCTAACTTGGTTGGTGAGAATGTTAGCACTGCTATTGTGGTCAACATTCTGAAGTTGTGGCAGAAGATCCACTGGGATAGTGTCAGAGATTCTAAGGCATGCGGTCAAATGTTCCTTCATCAGGTGAGAGCACCGCGCGTGCGGACAAATCATGCGATCAGTTGCAAAATATAACACCAGTGCAGATTAACTCATGATATGCAGTCATGAGGGATTTTAAATGTACTTTAGCATAAATATAGTTTTGAGCATGAATTCTTAGTATTATCAACGCATATTCAGCTTATCTAACACATTATTCTAAGAAAAATGATACAATAACTTGTATTTCTACAAGTTATCAGTTGTCTTCACATCTCCTTCTAGGTTAAGAAGGTAGCTTCGGAGAGAGTGTAACATAGACTGTCTAGACAGACAGCAATAGTGTAACATTTCGATTTTTTCAAGTAATTTTTATTAAATTATGTTGAATTATTTGGGTGTTATTTTGTTAAATTGAGGCTAAAATTGGATTTAGGAGGTAAAATAATTAATTTAAGTGATATTTGTAAAGATTTGGAATTTTGAATTTAATTTAAGAAAAGTTTGATAAATTAATTTGGAGATTTGGAAGTTTTTAAGGAATAATGGAGATTTATGGGAATTCGCAAAAAGAAAAATATATATAGATATGAGTGATTAAGTTGATGTGATGGGAGATAGGGTAATATATATATATATATATTCCCTTCCCTCTTCCTCTCTCTCTATATATAAATATATATAAAAATTCATTTTCCTCTTCCTTCCCTCTCTCTCTATATATAGATCTTCCTCTTCATCGTGAACCAACCGCCTAATCAGTCTCTATTCTTCATGCTATTGTTCGCTCATTCGTTGCCGTCGACCCAGCCGTCTATCGGTCGTAGCCCAATGCCGTGTCGCCAGATCTCTCCGTTTGTTTGTTTTTTGTGCACTGATTCCAATGCCATCGTCATTTTGTTGTTCGACAGCCAACCATTCGCATTTGTGGGTTTTGCTCGGATATCGCCCCAACCTTCGACACTGGATTTTTGTCAGATATTGCCAGAATCTTGGTTTGAGGGGCAGATTTGGTTATTTTGGTAAGTTTACATGAGATTTCTTGAAAACCTTCATTGCCCACTAATTTTTCGTTCCAATTTGATGATACCCATGAATTTTGGATATTACGATTGTGTTTTTGCGAGTTTTTGGTGGTTGTCCAGCAGAGTTGGGGATTTTTCCAGCAACTAAAAGTTATTGGGTAAGTTGTGGAGTTATTTAAAATAAATTTGGTTAAGGGATTAGGCCTAAAATTTTAATTGGATTTTTGGCTCATGTCTTAGGTTTGATTGAAGGTTTATACATATTGGCTTACTAGGATAAAAATTTGAGCTTATATCCGAGGTAAGTGGCTTTACTACCGGAACACCTTCGTGCCAGGAATTTTGGTTCCTCAGTTTCGGTTGGAAATAAGTAAATTCAGAAGCATATATTAAACCTCGGGAATCTGATGAATGTTGAATGATTCAATTATACGCATGTCAGAACCATGAGAATGTTCTAATCATTATAATGTGAGGCCCTAGCTAAACATTTTATGATTCATGTTGAGTGATGACAATTTCCCTTTTAACACTAGCCAGTTTTTGTGATCCTTCGGGTTCACTTCTATGTTACTGGAAGCCGATGGGTTTCCTACCACGTTACCTTGATCCTTCAGGTTCACTACCACATTCAACATTGTGATCCTTCAGGCTCACTACCATGTTCAGCTCCGGGGACCGACGGGTTTCCTACCATGTTTGTATGCTTTCGAGCCACCAGATATGTGTTATAATGGTTTAATTGTTTACTAGATGGCCATCCATGTGTTTCATGTTTCCAAGTGTATATGATCTCATATTTCTTTAATGAATTACAATATGTTTGTCCCACTGATGCTCGATTTTTATGAAGTGAAATTATGGATGATATGCGATGGTGAAATTGCGTTGTGCACTCAAGTTTCCTCAGCAGAATCCAAGTGTAAATTCCACTGAGTTTCTTGGTAAGTCCAAGGTCGAACTCAGGGACTTGTGAAAATAGATTGCGTTGGTAATTTTTATGAAAACTTTGTGGTAACCAATAACTCAATTAATTGGGAGTTTGTTGTTGATAACGTTGATGAAAAATAAACAAATGCGGCGGATTTGAGAAAAGTCAGTTGTGTGATAGATACACTAAGTATACAGATGAAGGGGTTGAGAAGATCTTTAGCTAGCGTTACTTGGGAATGCGTCAGACTATGCGATCATGCTACAACCATGCACAACAAGTCATTTTTCAATGCAAATGCAATGCTTTTAAGTCTAGGACACATGTGTTGAATGCAAAAGTGTCCATAGAGCTTATCCCTAAGTCTCTACTCTTGTCCTATGCGATGATGCAAAATTCATAAAAGCAAGGTGACCGCATACAATCATATCCTAACTCTAGGATGCATGTGATGCGTTGATAACAAATAGTGTTTATTCCTAAGCTCCTATCTCTTGATTATGCGTTTTAATCTGACTCTCCCGAGCCTAGATTCTAACCTGACCTTCCCAAGCCTAGATCCTGTCCTTAGACTACCCTCTCGAGTATCTCTAATGGACGAATGAAGCATACATAATACAAGATAATCGCATAGAATGAAGATTCCCTAGTTGTGCTAGCCAAATGCTTCTCAACCCATTCAACTGATTTAGCTACTCATGCATAAATAACAAAGAGTGAATAGATATAGAGAAGTAGATTCCATTTCAATAAATGAGTGGAGTACAAAATAACAATGGAAGTTAAAGGTAGAGAGCCTGGTAGTAATTCCTTGCTGACCGAGGCTTTTACACTGTAATCTCTATTTGGTTCTAAAGATGTTCCCGCTTCCGCAGACGTCGACCCTCTCTCTGTCCTTGAAGCTTCCGACGCTCTCCTAAGCTTACCGAAATGATCTATCAGCACAACCTCCTCTCTCGCGTCCGCCTTAAAATGAAAGAAAACTATGAATAAGAACGTATGAAACTTTGAATTAAAGAATGGTGAACCCCTTTTCTGAAGGAGCCTCTGGTATTTATAGAACATCCAAGGTGAACGCTGACTTCTCTCTCATGATTGTACAGATGGGACGACTTTAATTCCTGACTGATGCACCGAATATTTATCATTGAAAAGCTAAATGTACTTGTGATCGTTATCGGCTGTCAACTTAATTCGGATTTGACTACCATCAGCTTTCTGTCCCATCGCGATTAATTAGCCTTTCACCCAGTTGCGCCCACCATGTTGCGCTGCCTTCTCGGGCGAATGTTTGCGAACACAATCATCGTAAAGCCTTGCGGTGAAGTTGCACTCGACCAATGATTTCCTATGATCGCAATTCTTGCGTTGCATCAACGCATATTCAATGCATATTCTGCATAAAACCACTAAAATCAACTGTTCCTATGCAATAAACGCATGCAACTACAATATTATGAAATTTATGCTTGATGGACGCAATTTAACATGTTTTATCAGCGCAATCCAACATTGTTTAAGAACTTAGCACTATGATAATGTGCATTTCTGCCCGTTATCACCCACCAGTATGCATGCATTTGTAGATATGTATGCATAGTATGACCCTGGTAGTGAGGTTACTTACTAGGTATTTTTATACTCACCATTTTCTTATGTTATTTTTTTCAGGTAAGAGAAAGAAAGCACCGATGCATGATAAGAAGAATATGTGATAGTGTCATAGGACCAGAAGTAGCTTTCACATAATTTTCATGTTTTAAAGCCAATCTAGACGCATGACAAGAAGAATATGTGATAGTGCCATAGGACCAGAAGTAGCTTTCACATAATTTTCATGTTTTAAAGCCAATCTATTTTGTCAAAATTCCTCTTGAAACTTTTAGAATTTTTTTCTTTTTATTTCAGTTTTTCAGAAAATTTATGTTTTAACTTTTTTGTAGTAGGGGTACCCGAGCAGAGGTTTTGAGTTTTGAACTGCTGGTTCGTAAAAATTATTTTTTAAAAAAATCATTTTGTTTTGGTTATTCTTGTTAAAGGATTCTACTTTGAAATTATGCATGCATGTGGTAGCGTCCTGCTAGTGTGTCTTAAAGAGTCAGATCGTTACAAATAGACTATTAAAAAAGGGCACACTAAATAAACAATGGACTACTATCGCCATCAATCTAAATAGACTACTAGAAAAGAGAATACATGGCGCATGTCAGTCAAGGTTTTAGCGAGAATTTAAAGGATATTTTGGACCTTTTACATAGATTATAGTTATGTATTACCAAATATGTAAAATTTTGCTATATCTTGTAAATAGTTTTGCCATTTTTTTATATTTAAAAAGCCCTCTAAATTGAAATCAATTATAAAATAGGGACAAATAAACTGATACAGTTTCTTAAAAAGGAAAGAAAGCTGACACAGATTGGCATATAATATAATAAAGGAACAAAATTTTAGTATGGAAATTCTTTAAAAGTATCTCAATTATTTGTTGTCTTCTCATTAAAAAAATATCGTTTAATTTTCTTTTTCTTTTAATATTGTGTAGCCTATCAAATAAAATAAGTTTGAGTAAAAGATATCTTTTTTGTCTCCAAGTTTTAGGTAAAGTTTTTGGCTGCCAAGTCCCCGGCAACGACGCCAAAAACTTGATGACGTAAAATTAGGTGAACGCAATATGCGATGCATGTCTTAAGTTATGTGTTTATACTCATGCGTCGGAGGTCATGCGTTGGAATGAAATGTATGTGTTGATCTCTTATGCAATGACCATGTGTTCCTGTCACAAGTTTTCTTACGATCTCGTCAAGTATAACGCGAATAAAAGTTTCTCGAGTGATTCGAGGTCGAACTCAGGAACTTGTAGCTAAATGTATGCGGTGATGTGTTTGCAGCGGATGAATAAAAGAATGATGGGGTTGTAAGCTATAAACTACTCCTACTCCTAACTAACAAACAAAGCAGTGGGAATATGACTGAGAGGTAAAGACACGAAAACTGTTGACGCGTAGTAAAATGCATGGAAAAAATAGATAAAATGTGAGGATGTCTTGTGCATCAACAAAGCTTGACCGCAAGGGCAACCCCAGCCAATGCAAGCTATGCGATCATGCTACACACATTTGTGCCTAATTCTAGTATGCATGTAACGTATATGTGTAGTGTCGAGAAGCCTATTTCTAAGCCTCCTCTCAACCTCGCTCACGTGCTCTCACACATAAGCGTGATGACCACATACCATCGTATTCTACTTCTGGACGCATGCAATATCCTATCCGTAGGGTGCATACACTGTGTAATAGCGAACGAAGCTTATCTCTAAGTTCCCCATTCTTGCTTATGCGATTCGATCTGCTCTCTCGAGTCTTAGATCTGGTTTTTAGACTACTCTCCAAAGTATTCCTAAATGATGAATGAAGCGCTCATAAGACAAGGTAATCGCATAAACCTAGCTGACGTAAGGTTATTCCTATTCCTAGTGATCACTTGTTTACATTGCTTACTGCGACCAACCACTTACTCTCCTAGGCAGTTAGTTGTTGTTGATTCTACTTATAGACAAGCATTGCGTCCGCTTATAGACAAGCATTGCTACAACTTCACACTAAAAAAATAAGGTTTTCTCACAACACTCACGCAACGCACACCTCCCGGTGGTTTGCTACATACTTCATATTCCTATGCCGCATGATTAAGTATGCGATACTCTAACAATCTTACTCAATGATGCAATGAAAGTTAAGAATACTAAGTAAATGAAGATGGAGTTGGAATTAAAGAAAATATAGAAATGCATTGATCACAAAATGTATTAATTCCTTAAGCCAAAATGTAATACAATACAATATAAGGAAAGAAGAGAAATGGAAAGGCTAGCTGGAAGCAATGTCTCGCTTCTAGCAGATGTGTGTCAAGGCTACCGGTGGTGCCATGGAAGGGCGGTGGAGCAGACTCTCTCGAGCTTTGACTCCAGCGAAGGCTCCGGTCGTCACTTGGAATGGATGAAGAAGATGAAAAACTCTCAAGCTTTCTTCTCACACTTTCGTCTAGATCACAAGGATCCGCCATAAAGTAGGGAGCCTCAGGCGAAAAACCTTGGATAAATTGAAATTCTGCTCAACGACTTCTATTTATAGAGCTTGATCATTGACAGCATTAATGGACCTGCTCTGAATCTGACACTCGCGGCGCGATGGTCCTTTTCTGAAGCTCTATTGCTAACGGCGTGGTAGGTGAAATGTCAACATCATCTTTTGATTCTCCTGAGGTATGCATTCATGTTGCATTCCATCAAACTTGTGGTCGCCCTTCTATTATGGTATCATCATTATGTAGCCGCAATCTCCTTGTGATGACCGCATTCACTTGATGGCTGCAAGTTCTCTTCGATGACTGCATTCGCTTGACGACCACAACTTCTATGCGATGGACGCATGCGACTGATGGCTGCAACACCCATGCGTCGAACGTATGCGTTCGCCTTTGCGATGGAGAGATTCCCCGCATGTGGTTGTCTTTTCGATAGCCTGGCTTCCGCGTATGCGTTCGCTTCCTGCGTTAGCTACAAAGATAGACAATTGAACGCATAATAACGCATAATAGTGGGTTAGTCGAGATTCTTAATGTCGATTGACGCAAACTCATTTTTTCATGAATTCCTAATATATTCGCTGCATATTTCTCTTAACAACCCTCATAATTATAAATAAAAGGCCTATAATGGCGTGTATTTTTGCCTGTCATCACACCCCCAAACATAGAATCATGCTTGTCTTCAAGCATGCATTATACTCAAGAGATTCTTAACTCACCTTTTGGCTTTCCTTTGCGATGACCAGCCTCTCAGAATATAATTTACTCATACCTCTGACCATGGCCGCAACGCTCTCCTCCACTTCGACTGCTTCTTCAAAAAGTTCTTTTCTAAGTTTAAATCTGGCAAGCCTTTGCTCAAAAACTTTTTATTCATTCCCCGCAACTTTGCGTTCAGCTTTTGAGAATGCGTTCATTCAAAACAATTCAAAGCTTTGCGATTTCTTATTCGAATGCGGCGTTGAATCTAGTTACACTCTTCGTTTTGGCTTGCCCCCACGTGTGTCATGCAAACAACCAACTTCAGTTGCATGCCATATTCAACTCAACTCTTATCTTGCTTAATTGGCTTGCGCCAGACAAAGGAGTTGCGCTTATGCATTGATCCTGGTGACTTACTTTTGTTTTGGCTTGCCCCCACGTGTGTCATGCAGACATCCAACTATAGGTAAGTGCCTTTCACAACTTAACTCTTATCAACATGGGTTTCCCCATTGCGTTGACAGTGGAGTTGTTATTCTAATTTTTTTTTTTTTTGATAAATAATCGTAATGTAATGAACGCAATTCTCCAGGATCGCTGCCACCCCCAAACTTAGAGGTTGGCAGCATTCTTGCCGAAAAGCTAAAGACAAAATCAACACGAATGCGGTAACAAATGTTTGAGCAAAGTTTTGCACATTATAAAACTTAGATTGTCAAATTTTGAAGAAGCTATTAAAAGTAAGGAGAGCCTTGCGATGCCTAGTTAGCGGATGTAGTGAATTATACGTACCATCATAGATGCATCGCAAAGGAGTGAAATCTGACAAGGAGAATTTCAAAAGGATAATGTATAAAAGATAACAAGAAAAGAACCTTAAGTAAAATAACGCTTGCGACCATGCCTTAGAATTCATGCGATCGAAGCCATGCGTTTAATGATGGGGAGGATTCTTACGCACCGAGGAGAATTATTGCCGCACCTACAACGAGCAAACACACCACAACCAAGGAAGCAGCCGCATATCCAAAATAACAAGAAAAATAAACTAAACTAGAAAAGCAAGGTAAAGATAGAGTAGAAGACATCTCTGGAGAAATTGGAGTGTTGTCACCGCAAGGAGTCTCCCATGCAGGAGATTTCTCTCAACTACTTAGGTCAAGGGGCTCGCTCTGACCAATGGAACTTCCGACAATTGTTGGGTGCATGTTGGCCACCACGTGCTTAGAACTATCTTTAGTTCATGCGACTGATTGCCCTTCTACCTAAGGGTCAATACTGGTTTTCAGCGCATTGCCTACACTTCAATACTGTTTGCACCTTGGTCGCACAAGCTACAATACTCCAAGGTAAAAAGGTTATCTACAGAAACACAAAACTGAACAAACTATTAGCTGCTAAGTCCCCGACAACGGTGGCAAAAACTTGATGACGTAAAATTAGATGAACGCAATATGTGGTGCATGTCTTAGGTTATGCGTTTATAATCATGCGTCGGAGGTCATGCATTGGAATGAAATGTATACGTTGATCTCTTATGCAATGACCATGCGTTCCTGTCACAAGTTTTCTTGCGCTCTCGCCAAGTATAACGCGAACGTAAGTTTCTCGGGTGATTCGAGGTCGAACTCAGGAACTTGTAGCTAAATGTATGCGGTGATGTGTTTGCGGCGGATGAATAAAAGAATGATAGGGGTTGTAAGCTATAAACTACTCCTACTCTTAACTAACAGACAAAGCAGTGGGAATATGACTGAGAGGTAGAGAGGTAGAGACACAGCAACAGCAACTGTTGACGCATAGTAAAATGCATGGAAAATAGATAAAATGTGAGGATGTCTTCGCTACAACACTAAGCTTGACTGCAAGGGCAACCCCAGCCAACGCAAGCTATGCGATCATGCTACACACACTTGTGCCTAATTCTAGGACGCATGCGATGTATATGCGATAGTGTCGAGAAGCCTATTTCTAAGCCTCCATAACTCGCTCACGTGCTCTCACACATAAGCTTGATGACCACATACCACCGTATCCTACTTCTGGACGCATGCAATATCCTATCCGTAGGGTGCATACGCTGTGTAATAGCAAATGGAGCTTATCTCTAAGTTCCCCATTCTTAATTATGTTATCCGATCCGCTTTTCGAGTCTTAGATCTAGTTTTTAGACTACTCTCCCAAGTATGCCTAAGTGATGAATGAAGCGCTCATAAGACAAGGTAATCACATAAACCTGGCTGACGTAAGATTATTCCTATTCCTAGTGAACACTTGCTTACATTGCTTACTACGACCAACCACTTACCCTCCCGAGCAGTTAGTTGTTGCTGATTCTACTCATAGACAAGCATTGCGTCTGCTTATAGACAAGCGTTGCTACAGCTTCACACTAAACAAATAAGGTTTTCTCACAACACTCACGCAATGCACACCTCTCGATGGTTTGCTACATGCTTCATATTCCTATGCCACATGATTAAGTATGCGATACTCTAACAATCTTACTCAATGATGCAATGAAAGTTAAGGATACTAAGTAAATGAAAATGGAGATGGAATTGAAGAAAATATAGAAATGCATTGATCACAAAATGTATTAATTCCTTAAGCCAAAATGTAATACAATACAATATAAGGAAAGAAGAGAAATGGAAAGGCTAGCTGGAAGCAATGTCTCACTTCTAGCAGATGTGTGTCAAGGCTACCGGTGGTGCCATGGAAGGGCGGTGGAGCAGACTCTCTCGAGCTCTGACTCCGAAGGCTCCGGTCGTCACTCGTAATGGATGAAGAATGAAGAACTCTCAAGCTTTCTTCTCAACTTTCGTCTGGATCACAAGGATCCGCCCTAAGGCAGGGAGCCTCAGGTGAAAAACCATGGATAAATTGAAATTCTGCTTAATGGCTTCTATTTATAGAGCTTGATCGCCGACAACATTAATGAACTTGCTCTGAATCTGACACTCATGGGGCGATGGTCCTTTTATTAGTATGGGTGAAAGTGGCCATAGGTGACACAACCTCAATCCTTTTTGGGGACATCTCACCCATACCAGCATTAATGGAATTACATCTCACCTAAACGACCATAGGTGACACGACCTCAATCCTGAATGTTTTGAGAACTCCTGCCTTTAAGAGCAGTCCTTTGATGAGTATGGGTGAGAGTGGTCAGATTTCCAACTCAACATGCCTTCCTTTTTGGGGACTTATCTGATCTGGGAGCTGGGAACTTAATCCACAAGATGGAATTCACTCCTTTCCCGAAGCAGGGATAAGTAGAGAGATTGCTCCCTTAAGGGCTAATTTCGGGGCTTGAACATAGTGGCCACAGTTTCTCTTTGGAAGAGAAGACTTAGTCATAGTAGGACTATGACTTATGTTCATTAGAGGGATTAGTGGTACTTAAGGAGACAGATGTAACTACAGGGGCATAACGGTTATTAGCCCAGCTTTACTTACGAGCGATTTGTGAAGGGGTGTCGCACTGCTGATTGGTTAAGATGGACACATAATATATCTGTAGTGAGAAGAGTTTAGCTGTCGATCTTTAGTGGATTGCTTGGCAGTTAACTGATGGTGGATCCCGTGACTAAAAAGTTTAGTCAGTTATTCACATACCATTGGAGCTTCGGAGCTATAGGTCCATGACGTCCCCTTGGTTGCTTAGATTTTGTTGAGGATCAGTTCTTGGTGTTGATTTGAAATGTTCAAAATGGCAAGAGGTATTTTGATTATATATGATATAATCAGTATGATGTATGAGATACATCTAGTAGAGGATTGATATAAATGAGATTTACATTAAGTACCATGGAATAGATAAAGAACTATGGTTTATGTGTTTCATGAGATGAAATATTAAATCTATAGGTTATAAATATAGTATAATAAGTTGGTTATCATTTATGTTTATAATAATATTAATTATTAGATAATTAATATTTTTTCTTTTAAATAACCAAAGTAGTGGGTGGTTATTGGATCATGGTAACCGTGAGTTTAAAAGGAAATTGGTTTTTCTATTTTGGCAAAGAAGTTTTTACAAAAGTTTGAAAAAGTTTTTGAGTTTTTCTCTCCACGCAAAAAGAAACTCACGTAAGTCGTCAAGTAAATACAGATTTACTAAACGACGGTTGGACGAGCTAAACGATCGTGCAGGTGCGAGCTAAACGATCGCATAGCTTTACTAAACGATCGCTGGCCCACAGTAAATGATCGTGTAGAGTCTGTATGCTACAGACTGAGCTAAACGATAGAGCTAAACGATTGCATAGCTTTTGCTAGACAATCGCATCGCTTTTGCTAGACGATCGCATAGCTTTATCTAAACGATTGCATAGCTTTTGCTAGACAATCGGAACTTGGGATCGTTTAACTCTGGGAGCGCTGGTAAACGATAGAGCAAAGAGTTTGTTTTATCGTCTAGACGATCGCGGGGTGCTTAGTACACGATGGATGGTTGGAGAAGCGATGCTTTGCTGAGCAGTTCAAGACCTGGTTCACCTGTTTGAAACGGAGACTCATTGTCTTTGTAATAGTTAGCTTTCTTTTTGTGTTTTAAGGCAATTTTACCTGGTTCATCAACTTTTATTGCTTACACATATGATGTATGGTGCTTATATGCCAAAGTGTTTTGTCATATAGTTAAAAACCCAACTTAGGTTGTGCAATTATTCATGCATCATGTATTACAAATGTTATAATTGAGCATGAAAAAATTACTTGAAAGCATGCGCATGCATCATGAAATATAAGAGTTACATTTTGCATGCATTGAGCATTATATGCATCATCCTTTTATTATAAATGTTATAGTCTAAGGGTGAATGGAAGCATGTTTTGCTTGTTTTTTTTGCTATTTTGTATAAGTGTTATATAAAAGAAGTAGCAATGAATGGACAATGTATTGAGCATGACATTTAGGCTGTTTTTAAGCGTTATGAATGTCTTGCATATGTTAGCTTAGCATTGTGGTTGTTTCCGTTTATAAGTGTTATAAAGGAAATTAGACCTAAAATAAATAATTCAGAGTTGTATGTGGACTTAGGGTGAACTCAAGTGTTTTAAAAGGGTTTTAAAATTGAATTGAGATAGACCTAAGTTCAAGTGGTTTTAAAGAGTTTAGTAACCTAGCTTAATCTTTTAAAATTGGTTTAATAGGATTAAATTGGTTGAATAAAAGATTAAATTTGTTGTAAACCTATCTATAAGGGACCTTTTGTCTAAGGCGAGTTCTGGTTAGGCTGGGGTTCTTAAGTTGACAGAAATGTAACACCCCTACCTGGAAAGGTGAATTAGATAGATTTTTAACAATCATGCGACGTTTTGATCAAAGACTCCGTTAAAGAGTTTAATGGATGATGATCAAAAGTTGTTCAACTATCCAAGGTAAAAGTTACTCTTGGGAAAACCTAAAAGTCACTTAGTTAAAATGCCATGTTTTTTCTAAGTAAGCTATACTCTAGGTTATAAAATACTCAGTGGGAGGAGGAGGCATATCAGATATGTCTATGATTCCACTCACGTTTCTCCCTTTATGTTCACACCGTGAGATTCATGCTTGGCCTCGAGATGCCCAGGATGCATCCCCCTTAGGATGGTGTTTTCATGAGTCAATATCAAGGTGGACGAAAAGAGTATTTATAGTAAGTGGGTGAAGGTTGAGTGTCAACACGTCCTATGGTCTTTGTCATTGGTTCTCACCATGAGATCATTCTGTACGCCCTCGTGTTGCCCTGGAAGCGGCCCCCTTAGGATGGGTTTTATGCAGTTGGTCAATATCAAAGTGAACTCTAGAAATGGATAGGGTCACTTTAGGTTTTTCCCCAATCGGATTTTTTTCCTTAGGATTGGCCTTTTGGGACAGACCTCTAGGGCTTAAAATGGTGGGTCAAACTTATGGGAGATTTTGAAGTAAGTTAATGATCTCTTGGCCAAATCAATGATGGCTAGTCGTTATAGGAGCAAGAGTTGTTCTGGTATTAATGACTGGTTGAGATCTTCTCAATTCAGAAGAGGGATAACTGACCTCCCTTAGACGGCTTTTGTCCTAAACCTTTAAAGCGTCATTGCAAAACTAGATGTCACACGGGGTTCATGTTAGTTTTGCTAAAATCTTATTAGATGTTATTTTGTTTTACAACGGGTATTTGCTTAAAACCTAACATAGGTCAATGTGTTTTTCTTTTCAACAACTCGTTAGTATTTCCGTTTAAAGCTTTTAAAAATGACTGATTACTTACAGTGGAAAGAATTGTGTGAAACGAATTTTGTGGCAAACGACCTCCATCCCACTACTCTCCAAAAGAGGAGATAGACAGTAAACACGATTTATTGGTCTTGGAGACATGTCTAGTAGAGAATGATGATTCTGCCTGGATCCTTGATTCAGGCGCTACCAATCATGTCAGCTTCTCTTACCAAGGATTCAGTTCCTGGCAAACGTTGCCACAGGGAGAGATGACTCTTGAAGTCGATACTGGTGAGTTTGTTTCAACTATTGTTGTAGGTAGGCTGAAGTTATTTGTTGACAAGAAATGTTATCTGTTATTGGATAATGTTTTTGTAGTTCCTCATATTAAGAGGAACTTAATCTCGGTTTCTTGTCTCATTGAACAAGACTATACCGTCTCCTCTTCTGAGAATAAAGTGTTTATTTTCAAGAATGGAATAGAGATTGGTTATGGTTCAATGGAAAATAACTTATATGTACTAAGGCCGTTAGACATAAAAGCCTTGTTTAACACTGAAATATTCAGTACGGCAACAACAGCTAAAATATCAAAGGTTTCTCCAAAGGAAAACGCCCATCTTTGGCATTTAAGGTTAGGTCACATCAACCTCAATAGGATTGAGAAGTTGGTGAAAAGTGGACTTCTAAAAAGTTTAGAAGAAAACTTCTTACCGATCTGTGAGTCATGCCTCGAAGGCAAGATGACCAAACGACCTTTTACTAGAAAAGGTTACAGAGCCAAGGAAGCCTTAGAGCTTGTACATTCAGACCTCTGTGGTCCGATGAATGTTAGAGCTCGAGATGGGTATGAATATTTCATCTCTTTCATAGATGATTATTCAAGGTTTGGGTATCTCTTCCTAATGCAACATAAGTCTGAAGCCCTTGACAAGTTCAAGGATTATAAGGTTGAACTTGAAAACTTGTTAGGTAAGAAGATAAAAACATTACAATCTAGTCGTTGTGGAGAGTATATAGACCTCAAATTCCAAAACTATATGATAGAACATGGGATTGCATCCCAACTCTTGACCCCTGGTACACCTCAGCAAAATGGTGTATCAGAAAGGAGAAATAGGACTTTGTTGGACATGGTTTTGGTCTATAATGAGTTTTGCTCATCTTCCAGACTCGTTTTGGGGTTATGCAGTGCAGACTACATGTTATATCCTGAACAACGTTCCCTTGAAAAGTGTTTCTAAAACACCTTTTGAGTTATGGAGAGGTCGTAAAGGTAGTTTATGCCATTTCAGGATTTGGGGTTGTCCAACACATGTGCTAGCGACTAATCCAAATAAGTTGGAACCGCGTTCGAAGGTTTGCCTCTTTGTGGGCTACTCCAAGGAAACGAGAGGAGGATACTTCTATGATCCAAGTGAGAACAAAGTGTTTGTTTCCACCAATGTTGTCTTCTTGGAAGAAGAACACATGAGGGATCATAAGCCACGAAGTAAACTCGTTTTACGTGAGATCTCAAGTGAGACTGAGACTGCTGAGGGTTCAACAAGAGTTGTTGAACAGACTGACAGATCAACAAGCGTTGTTGAGGCCGAGACGTTTAGTCAACCAGCTCAAGAGTTGAGACTGCCTCGACATAGTGGGAGGGTTATAAACCCACCAGCTCGCTCATGGGTTTGACTGAAGCCCAAAACGTCATTACGAATGATGGGGTCGAGGATCCATTGTCATTTAAGAAAGCAATGGATGATTTTGACAAAGATGAATGGGTTAAGGCCATAAACTAGGAAATGGAGTCTATGTACTTCAATAACGTCTAGGAGCTTGTTGATCCACCTGATAGGGTCAAACCTATTGGGTGTAAGTGGATTTAAAAGCGAAAGAGAGGTATAGATGGAAAGGTGCAAACCTTTAAGGCTAGACTCGTGGCAAAGGGTTATACCTAGGTTGAGGGAGTTGACTATGAGGAAACTTTCTCACCTATTGTCATGCTGAAGTCTATCAAGATTTTCCTGTCCATAGCCACATTTATGATTATGAAATATGGCAAATGGACATCAATACTGCCTTTCTGAATGATAATCTTGAGGAGACCATCTATATGACTCAACCAGAGGGGTTCAAAGTTCTAAATCAAGAGCAAAGAGTTTGTAAGCTTAATAGGTCCATTTATGGGCTAAAATAAGCATCTCGATCTTGGAACATCAGATTTGATACTGCTGTCAAGTCATTTGGCTTTGACCAGAACGTTGATGAGCCTTGTGTTTACAAGAAGATCATCAATAGCTCAGTAGCTTTCCTGGTACTATATGTGGATATTATCCTACTTATTGAGAATGATGTAGGATATCTGACTGACATTAAGAGTTGGCTAGCTTCCCAGTTCCAAATTAAAGATTTGGGTGAGGCATAGTATGTTCTCGGGATCTAGATCATTCGGAATCACAAGAACAAACGGTTAGCCCTATCTCAAGCATCGTACATTGATCAAATGTTGATCAGGTATAGGATGCAGGATTCCAAGAGGGGTTTGTTATCTTTCAAGCATGGAATCGTTCTATCTAAGGATCAATGTCCTAAGACACCTCAAGAGGTTGAGAAGATGAGACGGATTCCCTATGCTTCTGCTGTAGAAAGCTTGATGTATGCAATGTTGTGTACTAGACCCGACATTTGCTATGTAGTAGGGATTGTCAGTCGGTATCAGTCCAATCTAGATTTGATCACTGGATGGCGATCAAGACGATCCTCAAGTATCTTCAGAGAATGAGGGACTACATGCTTGGTATGGAGATAAGGATCTGATCCTTACAAGATACACGAACTTTGACTTTCAACCAATTGATATTCTCGCAAATCGACATCGGGGTTGGTGTTTACTCTGAATGGAGGGGCTGTATTTTGGAAAAGCATCAAGCAAGGATGCATCAGGGACTCCACTATGGAAGCCGAATACGTAGCGGCTTGTGAAGCAGCTAAAGAGGTTGTTTGGCTGAGGAAGTTCCTTACAGATTTGAAAGTTGTTCCAAAAATTGATTTCCCTATCACTCTTTATTGTGATAACAGCGGGGCTGTGGCAAATTCGAAGAAGCCTCAGAATCATCGTCGAGGTAAGCACATAGAACGAAAATATCACCTGATCAGGGAGATTGTGTGTCGCGGTGATGTGATAGTCAAGCAGATCGCATCGGAGCACAACGTTGCTAATCCCTTTACAAAGGCCCTCACGGCTAAAGTGTTTGAGCGTCACCTGAAAAGTCTGGGTCTACGAAACATGCAGCATCTTGTCTAGGGCAAGTGGGAGATGATACTGGGGTATGCCCTAGTTTATTGTATATTGTACATTTTTATATTGTATTGTACATTTGTCTCCCGAGTCATTAGGACAAGTGGGAGATTGTTGGGATTGGTGTCCTAATTCTCCCGAAGTCTCGTTGTTTTGTAAAGATACACATTGTTCAATGAATAAAATAACTGTTATTTAATTCTGACATTTACTCATATCCAATAAACAAAGCTCCTTGGTTATCTTATGTAAACTTAAGCATGTATATGTAATATATAAGTGGATCATGCCTTAACTGATAACCTAAATCAGTTTGTAGTATAAGGATTAAGGTGGGATATCTGATCCTGGTGACACTACAGATACAACCCGCTTTGTAGAGGTTTGAAAGTGTTATAAACTACTTCAGATGGTAGATCCTGACCATTCATGTCGAGACGTGGAGTGAGGGTGTCCTATACAAAGAGTTTGTATAAGACCTGGACTATGAGATGACTAGACTCTGTATATAACGTCATTGATACTAGAGACTTACATCTCACCTAAACGACCATAGGTGACACGACCTCAATTCTGAGTGTTTTAGGAACTCCTGCCTTTGAAGACGACCCTTTGATTAGTATAGGTGAGAGTGGCCAGATTGCCAACTCAACATGCCTACCTTTTTGGGGACTTGTCTGATCTGGGAGCTGGGAACTCAATCCACAAGATGGAATTCACCTCTTTCCCAAAGCAGAGATAAGTAGAGAGATTGCTCCCTTAAAGGCTGATTCCGGGGCTTGAACATAGTGGCCACAACTTCTCTTTGGAAGAGAAGACTCAGTCATAGTAGGACTATGACTTATGTTCATTAGAGGGATCAGTGGTACTTAAGGAGACCTGTCTCTTATACACATCTAGATGTGTATAAGAGACAGGTCCTATACAAAGAGTTTGTATAAGACCTGGACTATGAGATGACTAGACTCTGTATATAACGTCATTGATACTAGAGACTTACATCTCACCTAAACGACCATAGGTGACACGACCTCAATTCTGAGTGTTTTAGGAACTCCTGCCTTTGAAGACGACCCTTTGATTAGTATAGGTGAGAGTGGCCAGATTGCCAACTCAACATGCCTACCTTTTTGGGGACTTGTCTGATCTGGGAGCTGGGAACTCAATCCACAAGATGGAATTCACCTCTTTCCCAAAGCAGAGATAAGTAGAGAGATTGCTCCCTTAAAGGCTGATTCCGGGGCTTGAACATAGTGGCCACAACCTGTCTCTTATACACATCTAGATGTGTATAAGAGACAGGTTCAAATTGACAAGAGGTATTTTGATTATATATGATATAATCGGTATGATGTATGAGATACATCTAGTGGAGGATTGATGTAAATGAGATTTACATTAAGTACCATGGAATAGAAAAAGAACTATGGTTTATATGTTTCATGAGAGGAAATATTAAAACTATAGGTTATAAATATAGTATGATAAGTTGGTTATCATTTATGTTTATAATAATATTAATTATTAGATAATTAATACTTTTTCTTTTAAATAACCAAAGTAGTGGGTGGTTATTGGATCATGCTAACCGTGAGTTTAAAAGAAAATTGGTTTTCCTATTTTGCAAAAGAAGTTTTTACAAAAGTTTGAAAAAGTTTTTGAGTTTTTCTCTTCACGCAAAAAGAAACTCACGTAAGTCGTCAAGTAAATACAGATTTACTAAACGAGTAAAACAAGTCCGAAGAGTTTTACTCTTTGTTCCTTTGTATTTTACATGCTGTAATTTCTGTAAATGATTTATTGATTCATGATTGTAATCTAATCCCGAGTTCCGATTTCCTTCACACCATACCCACATTTTATTATCTTCTCACTCCCTCTAAAATATGGGTATCCTTTAGGGCTCAAACCCATAGCTCAAGGTGGGAGTATAAGAATGAGACTTTTCTTTCAAAATTAAGCAATGTGGGATTTTCAGCTAAAGGTTTTTTTCCTTTTTCTTTTAAAAACTTGAATTTTCACCGACAATCTCCCACTTATAAATTTAAAGACATAAGAAAGGCATTTTTCATCGAGCAATATTAGTCTATAACAACATTGTGCATAAGTAAAGGTGTCTTACAACTTGAACCTTTACGTAGTGTAGATGATTCAGAATATACTAGAGTAACTCATGGTTTTGAACTTTATCTCTAACAACATCTCACACACAACATTATTAGGGTGTAGTTCGAAAGCTCATGCTTTAAGGCCTAGCACGTGTATCTTGGTTTAATGAATGCTCTAAAGAGTTTGCCTAAAACTCCATAAGAAGTGGCCCCCACTTCCACATTTACATTGGTGAATCTATCAAAAGTACTCTTGTAGCTAGGTGCCCACTTGACATCAAGTAGATCATGTTAAGAACTAAGTTCAACCTTTCTTACACTTTAGGATATCATGCTCAGACTCTAGGTCATCAGAAGGGAACTCTGTGTTCGTTTTAGCATGATTCACTTTATATCACTTGTGATTAGTTATTACCTGTTGAACCTGTTTCTTGGGATCTCTAGTCTATAAGTTATGTTTTCTTTACAATGATTCATCTCTCTATAGGCATGAGTCCCATCTGAGGTTTTGAAAACCTTCTCTCTGGACAGTCCTTTCGTCAAAGGATCTGTCAAGTTTTCGTCAATCCTTATATGATCCATTCTAACTGCACCAATAGTGAGGAACTTTATAAAGGTATTGTGCTCACGACATATGTGTCGTCTCTTTCCGTTGTAATAATGGTTCTGAACTTTTTCGATTGCTGCAATACTATCGCAATGGGTCAATATGGCTGGTATCGACTTTTCCCATAGAGGAATCTTTGATAGCAGACTTCTAAGTCAACCTGCTTCCTCATTAATTGTTGTTAGTGCTATCATTTCTGACTCCATCGTAGATTGGACAAAAATAGTCTGTTTTTTGGACTTCCAAGAGATAACTACGCCTGCTATATTAAAGATGTAACCACTTGTAGCCTTTGAATCATCCGCGAGAGAGTTCTAGTCAGCATCGTTGAACTCTTTCAGAATAGCGGGAAACTTATGATAATGTAATCCTAGATTATGGGTTTTCTTCAAGTACCTCATAACTCTTTCTATAGCATTCCAATGCTCTATACTACGTCTACTTGTAAACCTACAAAATAATCCTACAGCATAAGCTTATCAGACCTAATGCAGTCAACAATATATCTAAGACTGCCTATGATGGTCACATACTCAGATTGATTAATACTGTCGCTAATGTTCTTGAACAACTTAATACTAGGGTCATAAGGAGTACATGTTGGTTTAAATTCAAAATAATTATATTTCTTTAGAATCTTTTCTACACGGTGAGATTGATCCAAAGAAATTCTCTTTTCAGACCTAGTCACTTTTATGCCTAAGATTACACTCGTTTCTCTTAAGTCTTTCATATCGAAGTTTGCAGTCAACGTGGATTTTACATCATTTATGGTGTGCAAGTTTGAAGATTGACAAATCATCTACATACAGACACGGGATAGTGCAGAGATTATTTTCAAACTTATAGTAGATGCATTTTTCATTTTTATTAACCTTGAATCCTTTAAATAGGATTAGGTTATCAAACTTTTCATGTCATTGCTTAAGAGCTTGTTTTAGACCACAGAGAGATTTATCTAGCTTATAAACCTTATTTTCTTGACCATGGACTATAAAGCCTTTAGATTGTTCCATGTAAATCTCTTCTTCAAGTTCACCATTTAGGAAGGCGGTCTTTACATCCATCTGATGTACTATGAGGTTATAAAGGGCAACGAGAGAAAACATAACATGAGTTGAGGTAATTCTAGTGACAAAAGAGAATGTGTCATAGAAGTCTATATTTTCTCTCTGTCTAAAGCCCTTTGCCACTAACCTGACTTTAAACTTGTCAACTATTCCATCAGGTCTAAGCTTCTTCCTTTGGATCCATTTACACCCCATTGCCTTGCAACCTAGGGGTAGTCTATTAAGTGTCAAGTCCTATTTGACTAAAGAGAGTCTATCTCATCATTTATAGCTTCTTGCCATAAGTTGGCATCTATAGAGGATAGGGCAGCTTTTAGGTCTTTAGGATATTCTTCTACCTTATAGGCCTAGAAGTCATCCCAAAATCCTTAACAGTTATAGTTCTTTTGCTTCTTCTAGGTTCTGGATCGACTTCCTTTGTAGAGGTAGGATTTCTAACTAGGGTTAGACTATTAGATCTTGAGCCCCCACTATTTCTCAATTTAAAGGGCATCCTAAAAAAAGTCAGCATCATTTGACTCAATGATCACTTGGTTTACTAGATTATAGAACCTATAGGCTTTACACGTGGTGAAACAGGGATGCACGTGGTGAACGCAAGGTTGCTTCCATCTCTAGAAGTACTTCTCGCTTTAGTTAACGCATTCTTCCAACCCTCTCTCGATAGGCAGAATTGCATCTTCACTTCTGCTCTCACAGGTGAAGATGCCGTCTAGCATGCTTTGACTAAACTTAATTATTTCCTTAACCCAATTAATTTATTTGTTCAATTATTTCTAATTATTCAAGGGATTAAGAAAACATCATGGAGAAAATGAAATATGGATGAACGGAAATAGGCAAAGAGATGGAGATGGAAATGATCATAACATTTAATTATAGAATTAAGCTTCTGATACATGGTGTGAATGATAGACTAAGAAGATGAATACAATTGATGACGAAGAGATAGAAACAAATACAGAAGAGTGTCAACGTCTTGACACAGATCTAACGGTGGATTTTCTTGCCGGCGTGTGGAGTGGATGAAGAGAAGAGCTTCCCTCTCAGGCTTGCTTGTTCGGTAGGAGTATCCTTCGTACAGAGCTTCGAAGGCGGGGATCGGAAGGATTCTTGCCCGGAGACTCACCTCTCGGCCTTGTCTCTTAATTCTTCCCAGATCTATTCTGATTAGTCGCTCAACTCGTCTCTTTCTTAGATCAGTATGTACACTTTTCTCTGTATTCAAGCATCTCTTTTCAGTGGAATGGTTGGAGCTATTTATAGGCTAAGCTTTGACTATCTGCATTTTAGTCCCCACTTTATTGTTAAGGCAGTTCCTGAAATGGTGGAGTGAATATTCCTTTTGTTATGCAATCAATCCCGTCAGAAATGCACAACAGTCAGCTGTACACGCATCAGAATCCTCCGCATTTGCGTTGCTCTTTACATCTTTGATCGTTTGCCCGCATGCAGTGTTGTTTTTTATTATTGCATGCGGTTGAGATTGCATTGATCGCTTAGCTCTTGATCGATTGTCGTATGCGCCGTCATTGCGTTGATTGTCTATTCATTTCTGAATGATGGGCACAATGCGATGTAGATGCGTTGTTCTTTTTATCTTGAGCCATGAACGCATGCGGTGACTTGATTTCTTGCAAAACATACTTGAAACATTCTTTTCTACCATCGCAATGGTGTCAGTGGGTGTATTGACGACAATTTATAATTCTTGCATTTCTTAGCTAATTTCTATACAATTGACGCAACTTTCCTTCCTTTTGGCCGCAATATCTAAATAAAACAGTATAAATAACTTGTATTTCTACAAGTTATCACACTTGTAGAAATTAGTTAAGAAATGCTACAGTTTTATAGACGATGACACTTGTATTTCTACAAGTGGAATCATCTTAAAACTGTTGGAACTGGCTACCCTCTGACAGACAATTTTGATAGCAGGGAGCAATCACAGACGACAGTCGTCAGAAAGATGAAACCTACAAAACAGAAACTTATTATAGGCTAAGGCGCGGATCTCACTCTCTTTAAGACGTTTCGTGGCTCTACTTAACGTGTAAGCAGTTTTATAGAATTGTCATGCCATCTCTAGGATAAAACAACCCAGAATATAAAATTGTCTCGATCGGAGATGCACTGTACCTGACCGAAAAACACACACCCTTCAAGATTAAGATGCTCGAAAACCCTAAAGTAAAGTGAAGGAATCGAGAGAGATTGTGAGAAAATGAGTTGTGTTTCAATGCCAAAAAAACGACGCAAATAACGCTCAACCAATGAACATGCAATTACACAAAATGCACGGAGCCATTGAACGTGAATGAGAATTAAATAAAAGAAAAAAATCAAATTAAAATAATAATACATTTTTAATAAAAAATAACCACACACGTACCACAGCTGACCGGACGACGGTGCGTTGTGTGGGATGTCTACCGTATCCACATTTGTCTATCTCCTTACTCTCTCTAGAATATGAGTATCCCTTGAGACCCATCCCTATAACCCAAGGTGGGAGTATAAGAAACAGACTCCTATTTCAAAATTAAGTAACGTAGGATTCTCAACCAAATATTTTTTTTAAAAAAAACTTGAATTTTCATCAACAGACTAAAATACATCAATATAAAATTCTTACTATTGTAATTTAAACATAGAAAAAGGTTCCATGCCACAAGTTTCAAAACAAATCATTAAATACTAAACTAGGGTCCTCATACAAATTTGAAACATAAGCAATATTAGATGGAATGGGAAATTAAAAATCGAAGAATTGATGAGAAGATATATATATATATAGTACTTCTATTTTATTTATTTACTTTATTTTGATTTCATCGACTTAAAATTATTGGCACACAAGGAATGGTGGCGGTTGATAGCAAATAAATGGAGAAACAAGGCATCCTGACCGTGGAATAGGTTGAAGTCACCAAAGCAGATCCTAATCCACGTGGCTAGTGGTATTGCGGCGTTTGATCACTCTCCTGGTGGGCGCGTGGAAAGCAACTCCCATAATCTCCACGACTCCACGACTCCACAGTCCGTCTTGAATTCCAATTCGGAACCATAAAAGGAAGAGGAGAAAAAGAGAGATTGTATAAAATCCTTCTCCCTCTCCTCTCTCTCACAACGACCGTTTCCCTTTCCTATTTCCATCGCATGTTCTCTGAGCTCCGGCTCCATTAAAGGAGCCTAGCTCATTCCCCAAACTCCATTTCTTCCTTTAGATCTATCTTTCTCCTTCTATTTCAATTCTTGCAATTTGTGGATCTCGAGCTTTAATCAAACCAAACGAGAGAGAAATGTCAAAACCCTGGGGCGGAATCGGAGCCTGGGCCGCAGATGCTGAGCGTGCCGAGGCTGAGGAACGGGAGGCGCAAGCTGCTGCGGCCGCCTCCCAAGCAGAATCGAAGAATTTCCCTAGCCTTAGGGAAGCTGTTAGCACCAAGCCCAAGAAGAAGAAGATGTCGCTATCAGAATTCACTATGGGCACCTTGACGGGTCCTGGCGCCGGCGGTAGGCAAACGGAGAGTCAGGGACTGACACCGGAGGAGATGATTCGGCTTCCAACTGGTCCGAAAGACCGCTCTGGTGAGGAAGTGCGTTCTGGCCGCCTCGGCGGGGGATTTCCCACTTATGATAGGAACAATATGTCTGCTGGTCGATATCGAGACCGTGATGAAGGCGATGGGTCCTGGGGTAGTGGTCGACGATCGTATGGTGGGTTCGATGAGGAACGCAGGGGTCCATCTCCTAGGGCTTCCAATTTCGATCAACCTTCGAGGGCTGACGAGGTGGATAATTGGGCAATGACGAAGAAATCTCCCACATTGGATTCGGGTCGACAAAATAGGTATGGGTCGCTAGGCGGTGGCGTGGGTGGGATTGCATCTAGGGCAGACGAGGTCGATAACTGGGCAAGTGTTAAAAAGCCTATTCCATCACGATCCTCCACATTTGGTTCTGGTTATCGTGAGGCAAACGAACCTGATCGCTGGGGTAGAGGCCGTTCACGTGATAGTGACACAGAACGACCCCGACTAGTATTGGATCCACCTAAAGGTAATGTCGTTACAAATGAAGCAACGAGGACGAACAAGCCAAGTCCCTTTGGAGCAGCAAGGCCGAGAGAGGAGGTTTTGGCTGAGAAGGGGTTGGATTGGAAGAAGCTGGATACAGAAATTGAGGCCAAAAGAACCAGTAGGCCAACCAGTGCCCACTCTAGCAGGCCTTCGAGTGCTCAATCCAGCCGTTCGGAGGGTCCAGGATTACAGGGCGTAGAAACTGCGGCGAAGCCGAGGCCAAAAGTCAATCCATTTGGGGATGCCAAACCTAGGGAAGTTTTGCTGGAGGAACGTGGCAAGGACTGGCGAAAGATAGATCTGCAACTTGAGCACCGTGCTGTTGACAGGTCCTAATTTCACTTTTAATATTGTTAATCTCTCTCTATCTGTTATGGTTCAGTTTAGGGGGTAATTTCTTTGTTTTCTAAGTTTCATTTGGTTCTTGGAGGCAAATATTTCCGGTATGAAGCTAGCAGGAGCTGTTCTATTGAGAATTAGGTTTAACTTGATGTTTCACTTTGCAAAGGTTCTGACAGCTAGCTGCCTATGTCATCGGCTTAGTAGAGTCATTTTTCGTGTAAACTTGCTAGTAATTTATGCTTATGTTAAAAGGCATTGTTAGGACCTATGGAATAGAATTAGCATGTATAAAGGACTAGGAGATGTCGAGATGATGACCTAACTGTAATCTCAGAATTGGAGCTTGAGCGATCATGTACGCCTTAGAGTTCCATCCAGCTTGTTTACTGTGCTATTGGAGTCATTGCCTAATTAATGGTTTACATCAGGAAACACAAAACAATAAATGACAGAAGATGATTTTCTAATCTGATCACTTTTTGTTTAGAGTTCTCATATATAGTTTACTTTGTCTCTTATATTTTCTGCTTTTGATTCATGAACTTTACTTAAAAATATATTATTTATTAAATTTTCTGCTAAGTTTTGATATGGTTTTTTAATTTTTACATTAACATGAGGCCCCTATTTCTAAACAATCAGGTTAATAAGTACAGCTTAAAGCATAAGTCTACATAATGCAACACTAATTTGCTTTTGATAAATGCAATTTGAAAATTTATACACACACACACACACAAACGATATGGTTTTTAAATTTTTACATTAACATGAGGCCCCTATTTCTAAACAATCAGGTTAATAAACACAGCTTAAAGCATAAGTCTACATAATGCAACACTAATTTGCTTTTGATAAATGCAATTTGAAAATTTACACACACACACAAACGAATACATTAATTAAAAGACACAGGATATACTAAAGGAGAGATACCCCTAACCAGCCTAGGGATTACAAAAAATGACTCTGAGTTGGCATAAATTTGCATCACCCCTTAATTACAAAAGTCAATATGAAGAGAGCATCAAATAATATCTGACCTGATCCCAAGATCATCACGAATAGAGCCACTCCCCTAAATGATCCTCTTGTTTCATTCATAGCAAAGACTCCACAAAGCAGCCACCACCGAGCCACAAAAAGAGGAGATTCCAAAACTTCTTCTGGACTTCGATCATTGCCTTGGAATAGTCTGATATTTCTGTCATTCCAAATCAACCAAATGGTTGCTCTTGTGACGTGAAGAAAATCTTGGACTATCTGAATGGTCTTTGAGAAGTAAATTCATCCAGAAGACTTCAGAGGGGAGAACCACACTCCAATAAAATGACAGTAAATGACTGGGCCAAATATTTGAGGGGAAAGGCATATATAAAATAAGATACAGACTGAAAAGTAAGGGCAGTGGATAAATTTGTCTTTGCGATTCATTTGCTTCTTTACACAGAGCACCAATTTGGAGATAGCGTGAACCAAGGACACCTTCTTTGTTATCTATCATTAGTATTAAGTCATGAGTAACTAAGTTCCCAAAGAAGAACTTTAATCTTCAGGGTAGGAGATTAAAATCCCTCCACGGAAAGTCCGATGTATAAGCTAGTAAAATGGCTCCAAACAACTCTTGGGAAAAACCCAGCACAAATGACAAAGCAAAAGTTTGGAAAAGGCTATACCAAAAACTTTGGATAACAATGTATCGTAAGAAAAAAATTCTAACCTAACTGCTGAGAAGTGTATACATTTTCATCATTAGATTCTAGTTAGCAAAAGTTGTGAAGGAATTAAAATCTTTAAATGCTAAGGTGTGAAGTGGTCAAATCATTAGATTGCGTTTGCTGTCAAATAATTGGATGCCAATAACAACCATGTCCGTGAGAAAGTAATTTTTCTAACCTCTTTGGAAATTCATTAGATGTTGATGACTAGATTTTAGGAAATGTATGTTTTTATGGTTTGAATACAGGAACCAGAAGTTGAACCAATATGAAATGAAATTGTAGCATCAGGTTGTTCTAGTATATTATTTTTCTTCTGTACCAGGAATTTTGGAGAGAATTCCCTTTCTATCTTGTGCACCTTTAAGTTTTATGGAATACATTTTTATTTTTTAAACAGAAGAAAGATAAAAAAAATTTGTTTAAAGTTGGTAAGGCTCAAGGGTCATATGTGGCTCTTGGTGTTTTAGTCTACAAATATTGGCATTTCTTCATCAACCTGTTGGGCGAAGTGAAGCTTTACTTTATCACCTTAACTGAATTAGGTGAAAACATCACAAAAAAATGTTTACTAGTATGCTTTGAATTGCTTGATTTTCATGTCATCAGGGTGGTTCTTCTCTTAACTGTTTCTTACTCTTTTACCACAGGCCTGAAACAGAAGAGGAAAAGATGTTGAAAGAGGAAATTGATGTCCTAAGGAAGGAACTTGAGGAAGGCTTATCTCTGAATGCTAACAAAGAATTGGTGCAAGAATCTGCCGGAGAGATGCAAAATCTGCGTGACAAAATTAATAAAAAAGAACGTGAACTTGAGATGCTGATCCTTGATTTGGATGATAAGGTTCGGTTTGGGAAGAAAGCCACTGAAAGACCTGGCTCTGCAGCAGGTAGGGCTGCTGTCTTTCCAGAAAGACCTGGCTCTGGAGCAGGCAGGGCCGCTGTCTTTCCAGAAAGACTGCCTTCTCAAGGATCCTTTGATGAGTCCAGAAGTTTCGAGTCTATAGACAGACCTCGATCACGTGGCACTGCAGATGTATGGAGTAGATCCACTGATGATAGAAAACCAATCCAAGTTGCCAGAGATAGAGGATTTTTGGGCAACAGAGACATGGAGAGGTTTGAATTTGTTTGTCGTTTTGTTCCTCTTTCTTGATTGTTGGTTCTTGTACGTTTTAATGTTTTATTTCATCTGGGAGAAATATCAATTGCGCATAGCTGAAAATATTTAATTAGATTTTTGTACTTGGGATAAAACATATTTTCTTACTGGCGCAAAGGGTAAAACACTTCTAAGTAGCGCAAGGGGTTTGTTCGAAGAAAGCTTGACCTTGTTCGTTTATTCTGTTTGTTCCAAGGTATGCTGTTTTGTGAAATTTATGATTTTGAATCTCAAATATTGCATTTCTGTTCTTATTCCAGGTCGAGGGATAGATGGTAAGCTGCTTTGTGGATACCATTGATTTACGATCTACTTTGAGTATTGGAAGCTAATAATACATTGGTCTCACTTTTTACGATGGTTCTTTTTTTCCCCCTGAGCTCTGGAAATTGGAGCGAGAGTACTACTTGTCTGGTGCCAAACTTTTGTTACCCTTTCAAACGATGTAAAATTGCTATTTCTTATTTTTGTTGAAATTGAAGAGCCTGTATTATTGTTAGGACTCAAATTATAACCAGACAGTTGGGATTCCCTAGTTTTTTTTCCCTCTTGTAACAGTCATTCTGTGTTATACTAATTTGGTTCATTTTGCTCATGGACATGTCAATCTAAGTTGATTCATTTGCACGTGGAAGATGTTATAAACTGCTGTTTTTCTTGCCTGTTTCATTGGAACAAAATGGTCAAAATTGTTGTTCCAATGATTGGATATTATGAAATCTAACCAAAGGTAGGTACCATTCATCTTTTTGCTTACTTGTTTGACTTTTTGAGCTTCTTGGAAGACTGAAGACTGAAAACCTAATTTAAAACACAATAACAGAAAATTGTTTTAGGAAAATGTATTTTCGAACAGGCTTTTCGGTGTACATTGGTCTTCATTACTTCAGTACTTAAAAGATTGTCAAACAGGACTTTAACGAAGAGGTGACGATTTCCCCCCTCAAATTTTGGCATCTTTTATTATTATTATTTATTAAATTTTAAATTTTAGATTTAATTTTAATATCTTCTTTTTAGGAAGAAAACATTACTTAATGAAAATCAAAAGTCATTTTGGAATTGAGATAACAAAGCATCTCTTTTAGGTGAAAGATATAATGCAATAAGAAAGATAAGATGTTTATTTTTCAAAAAAAAAAAAAAGAAAAGAAAGGTGAGATGTGACCAGACATGAGTAAGAGAATCTTACTATAAAAAATGTTGAAGTATTAATTGTTTATTTTGGTAGATGGAACATATCTATAAGGTCATTGCACTTAAAAAAATTAATACAACAAAATAATCAATAAAGTTTATGTTAATCATGGAGATGGGAAAATTTAGGACTTGGTTTGTTGAAATATAAGTATCAATTTGAATGGCAGTTGTTGGCAACTTGATAAGGAAAAGAACAAACCATGCCACCAACCAGTAAGCTTCATCTGGGTTTTTATTTCTTCCAATAAAGATGAGTTTTAACGCATGCTCTTAAAATAAGCTAACTTCTAACAAACATTGTTAAGGTGGAAGGAAAGGAGTCTATTATCTGACTAGTGATGCAAAAACTTTGTCTAATGTGGATGATCTTCTTAAATATCGGTGAAGAAGATATTAGAAAAAAAAAATGATGAATCAAATTCCTTGAATCACTCTATAACTTTATAAGATAAGTTCCAAAAAATAGTCGAGAGATTCTTATTTGATTAAACATTTGTTAAGTGTGCAATAAAAAGTTGTTGGTATAGATTATTCCACAATGTGATCTATAGTTAAGCTCGGATGAACATACATTAAACTAGGAAGAAAGTAAAATAATATTGATAAGTACAAACTCTCGACGAAATAGAGATTTAGCGAGAACAAAAAATTTAATATCTATTTTATTTTATATGAATCTCTCATAGAAGTTAGCAATATAAAATTAAAATAATGTATACCTTTCTCAAATCTCACAAGTTAAAAGGGTTTTAATTCTAAAAGTTTTAAATTGAATACTTTTACCTCTGTCTCTGTGTACGTAACATAGAAATAAAAGATCTCCAAGGAACTCTTTTCAATGAAAGTCATTCGCCAAGCCAAAGATGCTTTTCATAAAGAAGTGAGGCTTATCCAGCCAAGCATTTGACTACAATTGTCCCTTCATTCTCTCTCTCTCTCTCTCTCTTTTTTTGTCATTATACATTTCAAAAGTTAAAAAACATTAGACAATGTCTATATCCTATCGATTAAAATTTCCCTTAAATTATTCTATAACCATATTTAGGAATTAATATCAAGAAGGAAATTAAATTTAAAAAAGGCCAAAGAAAGTTATAGAAAAAAGGTAAAAGTGCACCAGTAAAAAGATGTACAGGATGTAGATATAGATCTTATGAAATTTATGAAGGATATATTCATATGGTAGCGTAAACATTTCAATGCAAGCTTATAGTTATAGGCTTATAACAAAACACAAAATAAAAATTAAAAAAATAAGAGAGAGAGAGAAAACAAACCGGTGAGTGAAAGATTATAATGGATTGGTGAGATGGGCAATGAAGATAGGGATGATAATTGGGCATGAAGATGATCTCTTATCTGGCATGTCTAATCCTGTCCTTTTATAATTCAATCACTCTATGCTTACCTCTTCTCTTTCTCTCTCATGATGGGTCCATTTGTTGCTCATAAATCTTCTAAAATATTTTTTTTTTTCCCTCTTTCTTTCTCTCTCTTTCTTTCTCTTTTGTATTCTTTGATTTTTTCTTGGGAATTGGAATTGGGAACTAAATCTGGTTTATCAATTCTAAATTTGTAAAAACAAAACCTGCAGAGAACCCACTTTTGTTTTTACCATATCTTTTGATTTGCATTCAGCATTCTTCATTCAATCTTCCAAGCATACAGAAATAAACAAAAATTGGATGATCCAGCAGCATGTTCAACCTCCCCAGAAGTAGAAATCACTTCTCTAATGGACATTCCTGTAGTTGATGTTAAAGAAGAGGGTGTAGGAGTAGGTGATGTTGATGGAAGTGATGATGATGGAGATTCAGACCATGATGAGATTGGCCTGAATATGAAAAGCCCGTACCTGGGACCAGAACCAAACAGCCAATCATGGACATCCCAGTAAACTTCTAACCTTGTTCTGCTGATTAATACAGATTCATTGCCTCTGAACTTCCAGTGAAGGTGCTTGATCTTGATTACTGGTTGACCATCGATTCTTATCTCCAGTTCTGGATCGAATGAATCAGAGAAACTGGGATTTGTATTGACGTTGATGAACTCAATTGAGATGGTGTGGAGTTTGCCTTTCTCATGAAATTGAATTCTGGTGGAGAACATTTTCTTCCCAAATACATGTTCCTTCTTTGAAACAAGAGTTGGCTCTATCAAAGCTGGTCGACAACCTGTCTTTCTGAAGGCATCTTTCTTGAGATCCCCAATAAGCAAAACAACTTCCTCTTCACAGACAACTGCCACATAGTAATCTGACTGTGGTTCTGTCTCTCCATTGAATTTTGCACTCTTGAGGTCCCAAACCACATCCACAGCTCGACCATCGACTTCAAAATGCTTAGAACCTTGTTTTCTCCAGAAGTACCATGGCTTCATCTCAACCTTACACTGATATTGCTCGTTTCCTTCTGGTCCTTGAACACAGATGGAAAGACCATGAAGTAACAGATTCTTACACCAAGTTATTGTAATTAGACGACACTGACCAACGATCTTTGTTTGATACACTGACATAAACACACTTTGACCTGATCTGATTACTGAACCTGGATCATTACTTGGTCTCTCCCCAAATGAGAAGCAAGCAGGAATTCCAATTGAATCGTGCATGGCTTACAAACCTACTTGTTTTTAGAAGATGGAAATGGAGTTTGGGCTAAACTAGCTGAAAATGATGACAGTAAAAAGCAGAAAGGAGGAGGCAGAGAGAGAGAGAGAGAGAGAGAGAGAGAGAGAGGATCTGGACTAGAATATCATTACCCCCTCCCCAGAGATCTATTTCATGGACGCTGACAGACAAGTTCTTGGCAGTTTGTGTTTAGCAAGAGGAAAGAACCCATTATCTGAACTGGCAGCTCTGAATGTGGAAAGGGAGGGACGAGGAAGAAAGAACTGAACGCATTTTATAATGAAAAATACCTTCTGCAAGCTGTGCTGAGCTTTTCCATGTTCCCTTTTATTTTATTTTTTTTAAAGAAAAGACTACAGAAATAAAACTATTTCATCTGCTGTACAAGTGATTTGGCCTCAATAATGGGTATTAACGCCTCCCATCTCCATAAAACTTAACTTTTTTCATGCACGGTAAAAAGCAGACAAACCCCATTTCATCCAATGTGAAAATCCCTCAAAAAAGGGAGGAAAAGAATTGATAGAAGAGGGAAGATTTTAGGCAGTCTTGGAGGTACAGAAACATGTGAGTGAGTGAGAGATGGGAAAAAAAAGGAACTTCATTAAAATTTGAAAATCATTTGGGATTACTATGTGGCAGATGCTATTCTAATACTATAATGAGATCGAGATTTGTGTTTTTCACCTGGGTTTCTTCTCCCCTGTTTGAACTTTGCAGTGGAACTGTTGGGAAAAGTGACGTGGCAAGGAATCTGCAATATAGATAATGTAGAAATGTAAAGAGATCTGTAGTTCAAGTAGCAGAGGAAATGGTCCAGCTCCAGTATTCACTGTATGAGTAACAACAAGTAGGATTACTTTGAAAGTAGAAAACAATAAGCCATAACCCCACATGTCTGCAGTTGAACATGAAGAATACAGAGAAGAACCAAAAAGATATCAGACATCTTCAAGTTCCCTATATCCGAATGACTTGTGAGTCATTGTGTATGACTAACCAAAGTTATAATTATAATGATGAATAAGAGCCAATGAAACATGGGGATGGGGCTAATCGATGAAATTCTTTATATTATTTAGTCTACTCCGCTTGACATCACCTCCATTTAACTTGGGTCAATATTCAGCTTCACAAGAGTTATCTCCAACCCGATCCTGTACTTTTGTCCAGTATGATTGACCCAACACAGTTCTGCAACAATAATCACTTAAAGCAACAATTTTAATCCTGCCTTAAACATTGGTCATCTTCATAATTTAAAGCATCAGTATTATTGGATTTTCTGTGAGCACAGAATTTCGCATTGTTAAACAAAATAGATATGAAAAGGATGTAGCATTACTGAAGAAGGGGGTGGTGGGATTGAATTTTAATTGGTGTAGACGTTCACAAGCACCAACATTGAATAAAGAAGATATTTCTTTTTCTTATATTATTGACGATAGCAATCAAAAAACACATACAGTCAGTACAAACTTGGCACCCTCATCATCAAACCAATTTCAAAATATTTTTAAAGTTTTTTTATATTTAAAAAAATGTCTACATAACCTAAAAGAAGGGCATAATTCAAGAAAAAAGTTCGGCATATGATTAGAAGTAGAAAGAATCAGAATCTACCCGGCTGGTTCTTACTTTGCAAACCAAAAATGAAATAATCAAATCTGCTTTTTGTACACGTTTTTCTGTTATAAATACACAATGGTGAAAGTTAAAATCTTTTTTTTTTTTTTTTTTTCCAGATCTAACACCAGATCAAACAAACTTACAAGTTACAAGAACTCTCAAATTGACTCTTGCACCTGAAATATTTCAAGTCGATTATCATTACGGTAATGTCATCCAGACTACCCCTACTCAGAGCTAAATCTACAAGTTCCTTACAAGCAGCCACAAGTCTGCTGGAAGTGGGTATCTTCCTATAACAATCATTATTCTCCTTGGGTGAAAAATCTAACTTTATCTTTTTATGTCTGACCAATGATATTCTCCTTGATTTCGATCCAGGACTTTCAATTTCCCAAGCGTAGTTATATTCACCTTCTCCACAGCCTTCCATTGGCTTCTCACGGATTGGAGATTGGCCCACACCCATTTTCGGTTGCGTGACTAATGAAACTCTCCGTACCTTTGATGGACTTAGATTCGCAGAGCAATTGGTGTGGCTGATGCTTCTCAAGGAACCTTGTGATAGCCCAAAACTTCTATCCATCAACTGTGATCGTGTCACAACATCAATAATCTCTTGATTTCCCACCTACGAAATTTTGTAACTCCAAAGTTAAACATCAATTACCAAAACAACACAATCATCTATCCTCTGATTGATTTGACATTCAAAAAGTAGTTTTATTCTCAAGCAGGTTAACAGCATTACTGAAAAACTCCCCATGTAAGTGATTGAGTAATTTAACAGATTTCTTAAGACTCTCGTCTACTTCATCTTTTTGTTCAAGTTTATTCCCTGTTAATGCCCCAGGAGATCAGGTATTATTGCCGGTAAGTAAAGTTGAAAGTCAATCATCTGCTCTCTAAATTTAGAAATCTCATTATCTTCTCAGGACACAAATTCATTATATTATCCTCATAACTCAACCTACTTTAACATATATGGTCCACAGAGAGTACTCTCACGTGAACGTGATGCATTTTGCTGAACATTAGTAAAAGATAGGGTGACCAAGTACAGATGTATAAATGTGAGCATGTATATTTTCTTTTAATATTCTCTTCTAAAAAGTTATTTTGTTAATATTTGTAACTATTCACAGATAGGACTTTCTTTTGTAATGAAATGGTTTTTGTTTCCTATTAAAAGAAAAGTTATTTTGGAAATAAGACAGTTAGCAAACTTATTTCCTAATATATGCCCTAAAGATGATTTTGTTACAATTTACAACATGTCAGATATACATCATCTATCGAAGAGATACTTCAACTTGTTTGGTTTTCTTTTTATGCTGGATTCTTTTAAATCATTTTTTGAAGAGCTGGTTTCAACTTGTTTCTTTCAAATTATATTCTCACTCATCATTGAAACGAAGATTTCATACTTCATTTAAAATGAAACCATCTTTTAAAAGTGATTTCATTCTGAACTGTAATAAATTTTTTTTTTTTTTAATTTTTTAATTTTTTTGTTTTACAGGAAACAGAAAATATATTTCAATGAAAAGCCATTCACAATAGAAGGGAGATGGGTTATCCCAAAAAAGCTAGGTGATTCCAAAAGGGCTTCCTAATTGGCATTCACATTTTAGTACAACAGGAAGTGGAGAAATTCAAACACACACTATATGCCAATTGAGCAATTTGCAATTGACACTCACAAATTTGTTTCCAAACTAACGTATTTTCCAAACAATCTTTGTAAGAACACAATATTTTAAAAAATAATCCCTTGCATATGTATATGAGAATTCATCCATACCTTTTCCCATAGCCCATCAGTGGCTAGAACAAGAAATTCCATGTCTTCACTAAGAAGTAGGACCTTTGAATCAGGCTCCGCCAGCATCCAATCCTTCAAATGAGCATCTCCAATGCTTCTAGAAACAGACAGGACTCCATGAACTCTCCATGCCCCCCTATGAATCTCAACATATCCACCCTACAACACAATTTTGAATTCTCTACCATTACCATCATCTCTACTCATGATAATCAAGTTCACTCTAAAACATTTCTTTTAAACAGTATATAGCAACAGTTAATCCTTAGTACCTTGTTTTCTATTCTTTTCCGTTCATCCTCCTGTTCAACTCTATGGTCTTTAGTTACTGCTTCAGCTACTCCACCTCTAGAAAGAACAGCCCGACAATCTCCCAAATTGGAAATAATAACTTCTTCTCCTTGTATCAGAGCTGTGACACAGCAGACACCACTGCCTAAACCCTGCAAAATGATGGGAATTTTATAAATCAGTAGTTCAAGATAGACAAGAAATTGCAATGGAAGGAGAAAATCTAGCTGCATTTGCAATTACAAGATTCAAGAAGTCACGGTCCGTTTTCAAGAAAGCGGCTTTAATTGCATCCTCCTTCTCTGCAGATCCCGCGCAATTGCCCACCACTTCAAGTATGTTATTGTGCAAATTCTCTGCAACAAATTTCGCAGCCTTCCTGCCTCCATGGCCATCATAAACGCCAAAAAAGGCCTACAAATAAAAGACAATTCATTACAGACATAAATTGAATTAAGCTGGTATAATTTAAATAGAAGTAGCTCAATTACATTATTCAAGTGTCCTTTCATACGAGGAATGATCTTGTGAGTATCTTCCATGAACCTCTTCTTGCCCTTGACGGAGAAAACCCCTACATGATCTGCAAAATCTGCAAAGGCAAAGGCCACAATGAGGAGAAAGAAGCTAAAAAAAAATGACATTCATAGAAAGTTCAGGAAACTAAAGAGAGTAATTCAAGTTCACCATTCCTACTGAAAGATACGGAATCAGTTCGGGGAGTGGCGTCTTCAAGTTTGTGGGCTTGAATCTCCTGCAACACCGTAGGGATCTCAATCTTGGGCGGTCTTTTCCGCTTCAGGCTACAAGAGGAATCGCTAAATCGCAATCCATTCATCTTCTTCTTCTTTAGTTCTTTGTCCAACGGCTATGTTTGAAAAATGTGAGCGAAACTGCTAAATACTTTTAAACACACACTTCACGCCTTGCCCGTTGCTCAACGGCCGTTATAGCAACTTTTTTTAACTTTCTAAATTTAATTACAAATTAAGTTTATGTTCATTAATCACACAGTTTTTTCAAAAAAAATTACTTGATTTAGATCTTAATATGTACATGCTTTAAAATCTAGATGTAAGTATGTATTTACTTTTTTGCCTATTCTTGTGAATTTATTAATTTAAAAACAAATTTAAAAATGAAAAAAAATATTATAATTTAAGAAGTCAATTAACCATGATGTTTGAATACTTTAATGAAAAATTAATGATCGTAGTTAAGTTTCAAGACGTCGTTGACTGTGTTTACTGGGGGCCTTCGAAGAAAGGTCATCCTTGAAAAAAAAAAAACTCAAAGGAAAATTGTTTTCTTTGAGATTTCAAGATTTCAACGTGATCCACTTCTTTGTTCTTCCAGATCTTGCTCAATTATCTGGGTTTCTTCTTACTCTCGGTTAGTCTAACCTCATTTATTTCTCTCTTTGATCTTTAATTCATTTTCCTTTTCAGCTCGCTCGAATACCTTTCTATGCTTGTGCTTAGAAATTATGATTTTTTCTACTTTTTCTTCCATACTTGTGAAGTCTTCCGTTAGCTGAAACAGTAGGGCTCTTTAGTTTATAGCTTCGAATTCTCTACTGGCATTTACGAGTTTTTCGAATTTCAGTTTATTTCTGTAGTTCTTTCGTTTTCGGGGGAAGGGGTCTTTCTAGTTCTTTTATTTGGATTTTTCTTTCGCTTCCAATAATTGGATTTTGATTGGAGTCGTTCTACAGTTTTGCAGATAGACTTTGTGTGAATTTGGCTTGGGGTGCTATACTTGAAATCACGGAAGAGGTGGATGTTAATATGGGCAATTCGTCACGCAGGTCTAGGATTCTGTCTTTTCCTATTGGAGTTCATTTATGTCGTAAATCTAGTTTGAAGCTTAATGGAATCTCACTCTTATTGGTTGTAGTCCCGTCAGTAGACTACCCAATGATGCCATGAACATGAAGCTTATCGTGGCTGCATTTGTGGGAGCAGTATTTGGCTTCTCCATTGGGTTGTCATTTCCAGTGCTGTCATTAACAAAAGTATGAACACTTGGCTTTCCTCCTCTCTGGGAGTGAAAGCCTTTTCTACTGCTTTACCTCTTACTCCCTACATTCTGCAAATTTTTCATTTTTTTTTCCTTATTTGGATTCTCTTGTATAATCATATGTGTTTTATTTTTATTACTTTGGCAGTTAAATCTTCCGTCCAATATTTTCCCAACTGTTGGTCTCACGTATATCAGTGGAAGAAGAAGCTCTGATCGCTCTAAGGAGTTATTTTTCAATGTTCGGTCCTCTGTCAAGAATAATAATAGCCACTCAAACCGAACACAGACTTTGAATGGAACATCAATGGTCATTTCCATAACCCTAACAAATGTCCATGACTGTTTGCTTACATAAATTAGCTGAATTCGGGACTTTAATATGTTAATGTTTGGTTTCAATTGCAGATGAGAAGTAGATTCACGTGCTCATTGAATATTTCTACCTTTACATGCTTTGTGAAAAAATTATTATATGATGCATTGTGTAATTCTCATATTTTCATTTACTGATAGGAGTCGCTGAAAGATATGGTCCATAGAGGAAATTGTGGTGTAGCTAATGATAAAACGCCTGAAAATTTGAATTACAGTTTTCACTCTACTAGACAAAGTGGTTTTCCAATTATGACAGATATCATTTCCCTATATTTTACAGTTGAATGCTTTTTTTTAAATGGATGTTGTTGTAATGTCTTGAATCTGTTATCTGATGCTTTGAACGACGAAGTATGGGGTCGTGTTTGTAATATTCATGTTATTTACGATTTTAACCCTAGGGTTTAGAGAAGTGCGCTATATAAACTCTCTAACGATAGAGACATCTTTACTTTGTAATTTGAATTATTATCTCTAGTGAATCTATTCTCCCTCTTCCTTATGGACGAAGTTAACACACTGTTAGTGAACCATGTAAATCTATGTGTTGATTTTTTATTGTTTTATGTTTTATGTTTTCTTTATTTGTCGTGTTCCATAACAGATGTCTTCACTGGTTTCTATATATTATGAAAACGACAATTAAAGAATAAAAAAAAGTACTAGAATCGATACACAGATATACGTAGTTCACTAATGGTGTGCTAGCTACGTCCACGAGGTAGAGGAAGAACAGTATTATTAGAGAGAATATTTTCTGAATACACAAACGGTGCATACTTGGTTGTTTGAAGCGCCAACAAACATATTCAAGGCATTCCAACACTATATTTTGCAGTTTGTGTGTGTGTGTGTATTTATTCCCGAGTGTTACAGACCAGTTCAGTAAATTAGGTAGAATAGATCTAATGGATCACCACAGATCAGTGTGGTTTGCAGTTGCTTAAATACCATCTTGTCGTACTGATTGTATACTTGCTTAATATGGAGTTTTAGTTGCTAATTGATTAGCATTCTTAGGCCAAAACCAATTGCAATGTGATTCCTATCTACATTTTATTCATTTGCACCTTGTGTTCAATTTTTGTGCAGATTTGGGACCCATCAAATCCTAGAGGTGCAGAAAGTCTTCCTCCAAAAATTATTTCTTCTGAATCAGATTTGTACGCACGTAGATTGTGGGGCAATCCTAGTGAGGTGTGTATACCTGCGAATAATGAAGTTTGTGTGACTTCATCTTAAAACTCTTCAAAGACCACTAGATATATCATACAAGTCTAGATTTGGTAATAATTTCCATTGTCCAATGGCTTACTGTTATTAGGATTACATAACTGGAATTGTGAGAGCGTAATTTTATATGAAGACGGGTTCTTCTAAGATACTGCTTAGCTGTAATGTTAAGTTAGATTATTCTTAAACATACTTTAGTAGAGTCTTAACATAAAGTTAAAGATTGATCAAAATGACTTTTGCAGGACCTGACCACCAAGCCGCAGTATCTTGTAGCTTTTACAGTTGGTTACAACCAAAGATACAACATTGATAGAGCAGTCAGAAAGGTCTGTATATGTGTATATTTTAGTTTGTGTTTATGTATTTGAGAGATTAATTATGATTCTCAACAGTTCTCAGATAATTTTGTTATCCTTCTCTTTCATTATGATGGACGAACATCAGAATGGGATGAATTTGAATGGTCAAAGCGGGCCATTCACGTCAGTGCTCGTAAGCAGGCCAAGTGGTAAACCATTGCCAATATTTTTTTGACGCTGGGTTTTTGGGTAATTTAATTTATGTTCTGGACTATGTTCAAATCATGTACTGAATTTAGTTTTCTGAAATTCTGCCAAGGTGGTATGCCAAACGATTTTTTCATCCTGACATTGTTGCACCATTTGACTACATTTTCATTTGGGATGAAGACCTTGGATTGGATCATTTTGATGCAGAAGAGTGAGTTTGCTACACCTCGGATTGATAATGTTCTTTGTGTTCTACTTCTACCTTGTCTGTTAACTAACACAAATAATTCAACTCAGATATATAAAACTGGTAAGGAAGTATGGGTTAGAGATTTCACAGCCTGGTTTGCAACCAAGTAAAGGTTTAACGTGGCGGATGACAAGGAGAAGAGATGGGAGTGAAGTTCACAAGTAAGAGTAATAAGATTCTGAGATTGAACTTTTTTCTTCCACTTCAGAATAATTATATTGACTGTATACTTCACTTCACTTATTTTACTGAATTTCCTTCAGAGATACAGATGAAAGACCAGGATGGTGCATTGATCCTCTTTTGCCTCCCTGTGCTGCGTAAGATATGCTCTCAAGTGTTGCTTGTTGCCATTCATTGCCGTCCTCTATTTTGACTGATCTGATTCTCGAAGTTGTTGGCTTCTTATAAGTTATATTCAACATTTACTTTATGCAGTTTTGTTGAGATTATGGCTCCAGTTTTTTCCCGGGAGGCATGGCGATGTGTTTGGCATATGTTACAGGTTTCAGTTGGTTTTAATCCTCCCATGCCCCCTTTTTAAATTCCTCCTGCATTCTTTTCCACTCTAATTTATCTATCGTACATTTTGTGGTTTTTGAATTAGAATGATCTGGTCCATGGTTGGGGTCTTGACTTTCTGCTCAGAAGATGTGTGGATGTGGGTGGCCTAACTTTGTCTCATGTTCTTCTTTGATCCGAATGTCGTTAATGGAATATTCTAATTGTACTTTCATTATACTTAATTTCTTTTTGAACAGCCTGCACATGAAAAGATAGGAGTTATTGATGCACAGTGGATTGTACACCAAGGTTTGCCTTCACTTGGAAGTCAGGTAAAGGAAAATATTTGGATACCTTACCTCTCCCATTTTCCTTGTAAATAACAGTTTTCAGTATTGTTGGGTAGAAAATTTAATTCCTAATTACCTCCTCATTTTCCTTTTCCGGCAGGGCGAATCACAAAATGGAAAGGCACCATGGGTAGGGGTATGTGACGTTCTCTGTGTCTCATTAAGGCTGAAACTCTCTTGTTTTTCTTATTAGTTGTTTGTGTCAACCAACAAAATATCATCATTATATTGATTGTTTACTATTCTATGTATCTACTGATATCTTATGGCAATTTTGTTAGGTGAGTGAACGGTGTAGAAGAGAATGGACAATGCTTCAGAGTCGTTGGACAATTGCTGAGAATGCTTACTTAAATGATGTTGAGGACGGGGTCTTCCCTTCACATTCCGTAATGCATTAGAGAACAGATCTAGTAACCCTTTGATTTGTACGATAGTACGTATATACTTAGCCAAGATTTAACTTCAGAAGGTGACATGAGAGAGCCAAGCTCTTAAGTGATTACTTGATCAATTTTTTATTTGTACAATTCAATTCAATTTCCTTCATTTTGTAACATTATCATTAAGAATACAATTCTCAAGGGCTTGTAGTACTTGAAACTTTGCTGTAACCTGATAGTTAGACTAGCCAACAACAGAAAACTTGAATCTAGATCGACATGATCTACATGCAGCCTTTCAATTCTGATTTAAATGACTCAATTATTTTATGTGAGATTATGGTTTGTTTTGGTACCTTAAGCTTCCCTGTGAGACTAAAACATGGCAATAGTGGTATGAACTACTGTACTATAGGAAACAGCAGTGAAGATGATTACCATAAAAAATGAGCCGTGTCATCAGCAAAGAATAACTCGGCAACGGCTGCAGCAATAATTTGAACTTATGGACATGGGGGAGACAAGAGGGGATGGAACTTGCACCGGGACGAGCTGGCATAGGTGGTCGTAGAGCAGAGGTAAATTGTTCTTCATTGAACCAGTTGGTGGTTGTCCTGTTGTAAAGTGCTGTCTGATATAATATAATCTCTCTCTGCTTTGAGAATATATTTTTGGCAATCTGCTTTATATTCTCCATTAAAGGCACATTTCAAACTCTGCATTTGACACACAACATGTTGCAAATTGAACACTGGAATATGTTGTTTTGATAGAATCATAAAGCTTATGATAGTGATGTCTTTCACCCTTTACCCTGCAGTTTTAACAAAGTAATGTCCAAATTTTATCAGGGATCCGGATTACAGTACTGGTAGTGAACAAAAAGAAGGGAGATAAGTTAATTCTCTGCCCTCTCCCTGAGAAAGCCATTGAGGTGTTTCACCTTTCTGCATCACTTTTGTTAAATAATTCAAACCACTATAGTTTAAATAATCGTAATTCACCCTTCTCCTTTTATTTTCTTTTTTAAGCACATGAATGCTGATGTGCAGCCAAGCCATGAATAGTATGTAGCCTTTTTTTTTTTAGCCACTTTTTGTTAAGGAATGAATTGTACTTTTTCTGAAAGAATCAACACATGATTTTGATATTAAAGTGTAGCCTAAGTTATGAATAGTAAGTAGTTCTTTATTTGATGGTCCTCTGTCTGTAAAATCGTAATTGTACACCCTGCTTTATTTCTTTTGATTTTAGTTTATACATTTAAATTTTCTTTTCAAGGATATGAATTATGATGTGTAGTTAAGTTATGAACAGCATGTAGTTTTCTTTTTTTAAAAAAAAAAAAAAAAGGAAAAAAAATGTACTTTTCTTAGTTTCTAGTTGATGGTCTTGGTCCTATCTAAATGATCATTTATTGTACACCATTTTTCTTAATGTCTTTTGATTTTAGTTCTATACATATTAATTTTTTTTTCAAGGTCATGAATAATGACGTGTTAGCCTAAGTTATGAATAGTATGTAGTTTTCTACTTTTCGTAAATGAATGAATTATACCTTTTCAAAAGTATGAATACATTATTTTGATATAAATGATTGTAAATAATGCACCATTATTTTCATGAGAATTAGAGGTATAGTTAATTAGGTGACAGATTAAAGTAGTTTTTGAATAATATATTTAGACAGCACACAAATTAATGAAAAATGTAGGGAAAAGATGAGTTTTAAACTTTTAAGTTTATCTGATAAACATTTGAACTTGAACAAGTGTTAGAATTCAATACGTCTTAAAAATTAAAATTGAAATTTGGAAAAGTGCATAAATAATCGCTGCACCAAGAGGTTGTTACAATTGCATCGACAAACTTTTAATTGGATAAAATCACCCTACAATTTTAACACTTTATTACAACACAATTATAATAATGTTGGAGGTTCTAGAAAATTACACAAACTACCAAAGCTACAAGTATTGTTACCATAAAAGCTTTGAATTAGAGTAAGCACTATGCAACTCTAGTTATTTATTTATTTAATTATTTTTATTATTTTAAGTACACCCCTCGTTTCAAAGTTGTGTAGCGCTTCATAAGGCAATGGTGTGAATACCTTCCTCCTTAAAATGAAATTCCAATTAATACCCAATAATATAGTTTCATCCAACCATATGAATACCCATAATTAGATACAAATATTAAAAGAAATGGAAATTATACTGGCTTAATTCTATAATTTAAATCGACAAAATTAAATGTTCAGATTAAAATTAAGCCACTAGAAGCTAAGATTTGGAGGGAGTTTGGGTTGGATTGTATGTGATTCTTCGGACTCTCCATTAGTTAGTAGTGGTAAAACTGTGAAGAATTTCCATTATATTCTCATTTTTTAAGTTGAAATGGTTGGGATTGATGCTCTAAATCTCGTAGGATTTAGTAGTTTGTAAACACATGTATGAATTAACATTTGTGATGTAATAATATGAGATATTTTCTTCACTATTGTCTTTGAAATATGAGATATTTTAGTTGCATTAACCACAAACCAATAAACTAAGATCCCTGGTTATCGTTGTAAGTTAAGCACGTATGTGATGACATACAAGTGGATCGTGCTTTAAGTGATAATCTAAATGGTCTGTAGTATATGGATAAAGGAGGAAAACTTTATCCTGTTGACGCTACAAGTGTGGCGCGCTTTGTAGATGTTACAAGTGTTGTAAAGTGCTACAAATGGTCTGATCCTGACCATTCATGTATTAGACATGCGAGCGGGGATGCTCTATACAAAAGACTTTGTATAAGACCGAATAATGAAATGTCTAGTCTCATTATATAACGCCGTTCATGACAGAGACTTTCATTTCACTAGGATGACCATAGGTAACATGACCTTAATCCTGAGTGAGTTGGGAACTCTTGCCTTGAGGGCGGTCCTTTGATTTGTATGGGTGCGAATGGCCAGATCGCCGACTCAAACCTACCATTTTGAGGATTTGACTGATTGAGGAGCTGGGAACTCAGCTATACAAGACAGAATTATTGGGGTTGATGCCTTAAATCTTGTAGGGTCTAGTAGCTTGTAAACAGATGTATGAACAAACGTTATGTGATGTAATAATATGAGATATTTTATTCACTACAGTCTTTGAAATATGAGATATTTTAGTTGCATTAACCACAAACCAATAAACTAAGATCCCTGGTTATTGTTGTAACTTAAGCATGTATGTGATGACATACAAGTGGATCATGCTTTAAATGATAATCTAAATGGTTTGTAGATGGATAAATGAGGAAAACCTTATCCTGTTAACACTACGAGTGTGGCCTGCTTTGTAGATGTTACAAGTATTGTAAAGTGCTATAAATGGTCTGATCCTGACCATTCATGTATTAGACATGCGAGCAGGGATGCTCTATACAAAAGACTTTGTATAAGACCGAACAATGAAATGTCTAGTCTCGTTATATAACGCCGTTCATGATAGAGACTTTCATTTCACTAGGATGACCATAGGTAACATGACCTTAATCCTGAGTGAGCTGGAACTCCTGCTTATGAGGGCGGTCCTTTGATTTGTATGGGTGCGAGTGGTCAGATCGCTGACTCAAACCTATCACTTTGAGGATTCGACTGAATGAGGAGCTGGGAACTCAGTTACATAAGACAGAATTGTTGGGGTTGGTGCCTTAAATCTCGTAGGGTCTAGTAGCTTGTAAATAGATGTATGAACAATCGTTATGTGATGTAATAATATGAGATATTTTATTCACTACAGTATTTGAAATATGAGATATTTTAGTTTCATTAACCACAAACCAATAAACTAAGATCCCTGGTTATCGTTGTAAGTTAAGCATGTATGTGATGACATACAAGTGGATCGTGCTTTAAATGATAACCTAAATGGTTTATTGTAGATGTATAAATGAGGGAAACCTTATCCTATTAACACTACGAGTGTGGCCTACTTTGTAGATGTTACAAGTGTTGTAAAGTGCTACAAGTGGTTTGATCCTGACCATTCATGTATTAGACATGCGAGCGAGGATGCTCTATACAAAAGAGTTTATATAAGACCGGACCACGAAATGTTTAGTCTCGTTATATAGCACCGTTCATGATAAAAAATTTCGTTTCACTAGGATGACCATAGGTAACATGATCTTAATCCTGAGTGAATTGGAAACTTCTGCCTATGAGGGTGGTCCTTTGATTTGTATGGGTGCGAGTGGCCAGATCGCCGACTCAAACCTACCACTTTGGGGATTGGTCTAATTGGGGAGTTGAAAACTCAGCTACACATGATGGAATTAACTCCTTCCCCGATTTAGGTGTAAGTAGTAAATTGCTCCGTTGGAGTTGATTTTGCAACTTAAACAATGTGGCATCACCTTCTCTTGGCCTGAGAAGGATTTACTCATAGTAGAACTATGATGTATTGTTCATTAGAGGAATCAGTGGTACTTAAGGAGTTAGATATAATTACAGGGGCAAAACGGTAAATTGGTCTGACTGTACTTACAAGCGATTTGTGAAGGGTCATCGTACTGTTGATTGGTTATATCCAATGGACACAAAAATATATTTATAGTGTGAAGAGTGCAGTTATCGGTCTTTAGTGAAATGTCCGACAGTTAATGGATGGTGGGTATCGTGATTAAAGAGTTTAATCATCGTACTATTGGAGCTTCAAGCTACAGGTCCATAAGGTCCTCTTGGTAGCTTAATGGATTCATGTTGAGAATAAGTTTTTGGGTTAATTTGAAGTGTTCAAATTAACAAGAGGAAATTTGATTATATATGATATAATTAAATTGCATCAATTATATGAGATATAATTGGCTTAATGTATTAGATGCATTAATTGGAGGAATTATTATTAAATTCTATAAGGGAGAAAAAGAACTATGATTTATATATTGCATGAGATGTGATATTAAGACTATAGGTTATGAATATATTATTTATATTCATAATTAAATCAATTATGGGATAATTGGTTACGATTTTTTTCTCCCAATAACCAACTTAGTGGGAAGTTGTGATCAGTTATGGTAATTAATGGATAAATCAAAAATCGTTTTCATTTTTACAGAAGGTGATCATTAAGCGATTGAGAATCTTACGATCAAAAGAATTAGCTATACGATAGCTTGAGAACATACACGATCATGTAAGAGTTTTCTATACGATAGTCACTTGTTTTCTAATCGATCATGTACTCAGTCTATTTGATAGAATTTAGGTATCTTCCACTTACTCGATCGTCTACACGATCTATCAAATTCCTCCTACCCTCTACCAAATCCTACAGAGCCCACAACTCCTAGATTCTCACATCGAGAATACCAAGATAGGCTTATGGTGGTGTCTACTTACTGTTTGAGGGGTGAGTGTTTTTTGTGCTTGTTTGAGGAGATAGCTGAGGTGTGACATTCGTGTTGGTGAACGATTGTGCTGATAGATCGAGGGAACGATAAGAATAGTTCTTCAAGAGTAAGCTCTCTTAATTCTTAGTTGTTTTCCTTTTTGAAGCATGCTGTAATTTAGAGTTTATGCATAACTATTACTGTTTGACTGTAAATGTGTATGTTCTGTCACAATGGGGTTTGGAACGATCTCGCTTCCGCTCACAGGTCTCTTTGATAAGAGTTCCTTCAAGAATTCACTCCTTCATCTATTTAGAGATAAGTAGATACCTTAAGAACTGATTCCGAGAATTAAGCAATATGGCGCCACACCTTCTTTTGGCCCGAGAAGGATTTACTCATAGTAGGACTATGTTGTATTGTTCAATGGAGGAATCAGTGGTACTTAAAGAGTTAGATGTAATTATAGGAAAAAATGGTAAATTGGCCCGACTGTACTTACGAGCGATTTGTGAAGGGTCATTGTACTGTTGATTGGTTATATCCAATGGACATGAAAATATATCTGTAGCGCGAAGAGTAAATCTATTGGTCTTTAGTGGAATGCCCGACAGTTAACGGATGGTGGATATCGTGATTAAAGAGTTTAGTCAGTTATTTATGTACCGTTGGAGCTTCAAGCTACAAGTTCATGAGGTCCCCTTGGTAGCTCAATGGATTCATGTTGAGAATCAATTTTTGGGTTAATTTGAAGTGTTCAAATTAACAAGAGGAAATTTGATTATATATGATATAATTAAATTTCATTAATTATATAAGATATAATTGACTTAATGTATTAGATACATTTATTGGAGTAATTATTATTAAATGCGAATAAGGGAGAAAAAGAACTATGGTTTATATATTGCATGAGATGTGATATTAAAACTGTAGGTTATGAATATATTATTTATATTTGTAATTAAATCAATTATGGGATAATTGATTACGGTTTTCTCTCCCAACAACCAATCTAGTGGGAAGTTATGATCAGTTATGGTAACTGATGGATAAAATGAAAATCGATTTCATTTTTAGATAAGGTGATCATTAAGCGATTGAGTATCATATGATCAAAAAAACTAGCTATACGATAGCTTGAGAGCATACACGATCGTGCAACGAGCTTGCTATATGATAGTCACTTGATTACTAAACGATCGAGTACTAAGTCTATACGATAGACTATAGTCATCTCTCACTTACTCGATCGTTTATACGATCTGTGAATTCTTCCTACTCTCTACCAATCCTACAGAGCCCACAACTCTTGAATTCTCACATCGAGAATACTAAGGTAGCCTACTGGTGGTGTCTACTTACTGTTCGACGGACTAGTGTAGATTTGTTCTTGTTCGAGGAGATTGCTGAAGTGTGACGTTCGTGTTGGTGAACGATCGTGTAGTAAGATCAAGGGAACGAGAAGAATAGTTCTTCAAGGGTAAGTTCTCTTGATCCTTAAAACTATCCTTTTTTAAGCATCTGTAATTTAGAGTTTTTGCATAACTATTACTGTTTGATTGTAAATGTGTATGTTCTGTCACAATAGGATTTGGAATGATCTCGCTTCCACTCACTAGTCTCTTTGATAAGAGTTCCTTCAATTGGTATCAAATCCAGGTTGTTCTAATAGTCCAAATTCCATTGATGCATCAAATTACATTTACGGTCTAGGTGGGTTTTGTGTAGTCTGTAATACGTTTAAATGTTAGATGTAGTTGTGGATGTGAGTCAATGGATGTTTTGGGATGGTTGCCTCTATTTGTTAAAGCTTTCTTTACATTTCAAGTACATTTGTAAGGGCCTCTGTGTTTTTAGACATAATGAAAATGCTATCAAGTTTGTATTCAAATTGTTTGAGTTTGTAAGAGTCGTTCGTGAAGAAGCTTCAGTGTATGAAGATGTCGTTCTCATCGTGGAAGAAGACCAAGAGTTGGTCGTGTTGTGTAGCCCAGACTAAACGATCATTTAGATTTGGCTATGCGATTGTGTAGAAAATTTCTACCTGATCGTGTAGTATTTGCTAAACGATCGCATGACTGATGCTAAGCGATCGGGTAAAGTGTTTACTTGGTCGTGTTGCGTTGGCTACTCGAACGTGTAGACGTTGAGGTAAACGATCGTTGAGGTTTTAATTCTCATCGCATGTTAGGTAAGCGCACTAAACGATTGAGTACCCAGCATGCTTCATCGCATAGTCACTGGCTACTCATTCACTTGGTATACGATACTTGATGCTTGCTCCATGATCGTTTAGACGATCATGCTTCACCGCATAGTTGTCGTCTACTTGATCGTTTAGGCATACGTTATACGATGTGCGCTACACGATCACGTGGCCTTCATGCTTCATCACATAGTCATAGGCACACGATCCATGCTAAACAATCGTTTATTCTCGTTCAGCGTCACTAGACAATCACAAGGAGCTGCTATACGATCAAAGGAACGTTGCTTCACCTGGGTGGTTCAAGACTCGATTCGCCTGTTTGAACCGGTTGGCTCGTTAGTTTTGTAATAGATAGGTTTATTTTTTTATTTTTTGGTTTTTTAGGATAATCATCCCGATCCATTGATTCTTGATGAATGTATATGTGATGTATGTTTATTTTTATATGTCATAAAGTATGCCATATAGTTTTTAAAACCCACCATAAGTTATGCATTTGTCATGCATCATCTCTATATTGTAAGAGTTATGATATAGTAGCTTGTATGACTAAAATTACTTTAAAGCATGCTTATGCATCATATAATATAAGAGTTATATATAGTAATGAATGAATATTGCATGAAGCATGACACATAAGTTAATTTATAAAAGTTATAAATACCTAGTCAAGCTTAGCAATGTGAATGATTTTAGTTGTTTCTGTTTATAAGAGTTATAATAGAAATTAGAACTAAAATCAATAAGAAAGACATGCATGCAAACTTAGGTTTAATCAGGTTTTAAAAGAGTTTTAAAATTTGATTGAGATAGACTTAAGATCACGGTTCTAATGAGATTAGAAACATAAGTTTAATCTTTTAATCGGTTTAATAGGATTAAATTGACTAATAAAAGATTAAATATATATCAAATCTATCTATAAGGGACCTTTTGTCTAAAACGCGTTCTGTCTAGGCTGGGGTATTTAAGGTGACGGAAACGGAACACCCCTACCTTGGAACCTACTTGAAAAGGTGAATTAGATAGATTTGATGCATGCATACAAATTCGATGATAGTCTGTTAAAGTGTTTAATCGGACTTGATTCGAACTTGTTTAATTATCAAAAGCAAGAGTTGCTTTTTAGCAAATTAAACTTACACTTAGATAAAATCAGTAGCCGGATTGTCTAAGTTAATGAATCCCTAGCTAGAACATTCAGTGGAAGATACTTAGGGTATATAATACTTCATTAAACCTCTACATGTTTCCCCCTAATGTTTACACTGTGAGATCTATCCTCGGCCTCGTGTCACCCTGGGAGTGTCCCTCTAAATGATGGTGTTTGGGTACGTCAATACCAAGGTGAACGGAAAGAATGTTCATAGTAAGTGGGAGTGGGACGTGTGACAACATATCCCACGGTCTCTCTCATTAGGTTGGATAACTTTTTGTGCATCTCTTTGAGGTACCCTGAGAGTGTCTCCCTAAAGGATGGCAGTTTTGCACGACTCTTTATCTGATCTTCTGTAAAGGATAAGGTCGTTTTAGTCTCTTGTCCTAATCTGCTTTTTTCCTACAGTGGGTGCATTAAGGCGGGACTCTAAGGCCTAAGATGAAGGGTCACACTTACCAGACTTGTTAAAAGTTAGCATATTCAGGACCGAAAAATGGTGACTGTTAGAGTAAGTTACAAGAGTTGTTTCTATCTAATGGTTAAGAATGTCTCATCCCAGTTAAGAGGCACTTGATCACTCCATCGGTGATTTTTCTCCTGTCTCGCTGGGGTATCATTGCAAAATAGATGTCTTTTCATTTAGGGTACAATAAAACTATTTTGCTAAAACCTAAAATTAGTGTTAAAAGTGGTAGTGCAAATAGACTTATTAAGTCTGTTCATGTTTTTTCAGCAACTATTAAATTATGGCAACCGCGACATTAGCTTTATTAGCCGCCAAAAAACTAACTATCGACAACTATGATAGTTGGAAAAACTCAATAGTTACTATACTAATCATCGATGATCTTCTGTTCATCCTTACGGAGGAGTGTCCTCCTATTCCAGCTCTTACTACTGCATGAAACGTTCGAGATGCATATGAGCGATGGACATGGGCAAATGATAAGGCCTAAATGTACATCTTGGCCAACATAAACGATGTCTTGGCCAAGAAGCATGAACCCATGGTTAGTGCACGTGAGATCATGGAGTCCCTGAAGGGAATGTTCAGACAACCATCCAGGCAGCTCAAGCATGACACTCTCAAAAGCATCTTCAACTCCAAAATGAAGGAGGGTACATCTGATCGAGCACATGTTCTGATTATGATGGTCTACTTTAATATGGCGGAGATGAATAAGGCCCACATCGATGAGGGCAGCCAGGTTAGCATTATTCTGCAAACTTGCCAGAAAGCTTCCTATGCTTCATAAGCAACACTGTTCTGAATAGGGTTGATTACACCCTTATAACTCTCGTCAACAAGTTGCAGATGTTCCAATCCTTGCTGAAAAGCAAGATGAAGATAGTTGGTGAGGCAAATATTGTTGCATCATCTAAAAAGTTCCACAAAGGTTTGACTTCAGGAACTAAGCCTGCACCTTCTTCTTCTAACACTAGCAAGTGGAAGAAGAAGGAGGGTAGTAAGGGGAAATGGAAGGCACCGGCTGATAACGGGCAGAAATGCACGTTATCATAGTGCTAAGTTCTTAAACAATGTTGGCTTGCATTGATAAAACATGTTAAATTGTGTCCAAAAAGCATCAAATTCATAATATTGCGGTCACACGCATTCATCGCATAGGAACAATTGATTTTTGTGTTTTTATGCAGATTATGCATGAACGTAAGGCGAAAATTGCGATCATAGGAAATCATCGGTCGAGCGCAACTTCACCACAAGGCTTTGCGATGATTGTGCTTGCAAACATTTGCTCAAGAAGGATGGCCACAACTTGGTCAGTGCAACTTAGTAGGCGCATCTAGGTGAAAGGTATAATTAATCACGATGGGATAGAAAGCTGATGACAGTTGAATTCGAATTAAGTTGACAGCCGCTAACGAAAAAGTACATTCAACTTTTCGGTGACAAATATTCAGCACATCAGTCAGGAATTAAAGTCGTCCTATCTGTACAATCATGAGAGAGAAGCTGCCTTTCACCCTGGAAGTTCTATGAATATCGAAGGCATCCTTCAGAAAAGGGGTTAATCAGTTCACGAGTTCACATCTTATGAGTTTAGCTTGGTTCTTAGATTTTCTTTTACTTCAAAGCGGACATGAGAGAAGAAGGTTGTGCCAACAGATCGTTCCGGTAAGCTGGGAGAGCGCCGGAAGTTGCCAAAATAGAGAGAGGCCGATGCCTGCGGAAAGCAGGAATATCTTTGGAACCAAATAAAGATTGACAGTGTAAAAGCCTCGGTCAGCAAGGAATTGCTACAAGCTCTCTACCTTTATCTTCCATTGTTATTTTGTACTCAAACTCATTTATAAAAATTGAATTTTCTTCTCTACATCCACTCTCTGTTATTTACGCATGAGTAGCTAAATCTGTTGAATGGGTTGAGAAGCACTTAGCTAGCTTGACTGGGAATCTTCATTCTATGCGATTATCTTATATTATGTATGCTTTATTTGTCCATTAGAGATACTCAGGAGGGTAGTCTGTGGACAGGATCTAGGTTTGGGAAAGTCAGGTTAGAATCTAGGCTCGGGAGATTTAGATTAGAATGCATAATCAAGAGATAGGCGCTTAGGAATAAGCACTATTTTCTATTAACGCATCGCATGCATCCTAGAGATAGGATATGATTGTGTGCGGTCACCTTGCCTTCATGCATCTTGCATCATCGCATAGGACAAGAGTAGAGACTTAGAAATAAGCCCTATGGACACTTTTGCATTCAACACATGCGTCCTAGACTTAGGAGCATCGCATTTGCATTGGAAAATGACTTGCTGTGCATGGTTGTATCATGATCGCATAGTTTGACGCATTCCCAGGTAACGATAACTAAAGACCTTCTCAACCCGTTCAACGCATTCTCAATGCATCTATCACGCAATCTGACTTTTTCTCAAATTTTCCGCATTTATTTTCTTTCATCACCGAAAACAACAATCCCAACAATTTATTTATTTATCTGGTTACCGCAAAGTTTTCATAAAAATTACCAACGTAACCTGTTTTCACAAGTCCCTAAGTTCGACACTGGACTTACCATAAAACTCACTGGAATTTACACTTAGATTCCGCTGAGGAAACTTGAGTGCTCAACGCAATTTCACCATCGCATATCCTCCATAATTCACTTCATAAAATCAAGCATCAAGTTTTGGCATTGTTGCTGGGGACTTCGGCAAAATAGTGTGCTAACGGTAATTTTTCTGATTTCTTTGCAGATTCTTAATCTCTGGCGAATTACGACCCAGAGATTGAGAGAATGTTTAGACGGAGACTGAGAAACTGCCAACAGCAACCACAGTCAGATAAAGAAGAGATGGCAGAGCAGCCTGGAAATGAAGCACCAAATGATAACAATGTCATGGCGAATCCAATCCTGCTGGAAAACGATCGCAATAGGCCCATTAGGGACTATGCATTGCCAAACCTCTATGATTTCTCTCCAGGAATCATGAGACCTGCCCTCGACGGAAGCCGATTCGAAATGAAACTGATGATGCTGCAGATGATCCAGACTACAGGACAATTCGGAGGAAGGCATGGCGAGGACCCGCATGCCCACCTCCAAAGCTTGATTGAAATCTACAATACTTTTGTGTTCCCAAACATCTCTGCCGAAGAAGTTCGACTAACTTTGTTCCCATTTTCTCTCTATGATCAGGATAGGAAATGGGCGTATTCTCTCGAACTGGGAGAGATCACTTCATGGGAACAGGTCGTGGAGAAGTTTATGAAGAAATACTTTCCACTCATTGAGAATGCCAGACGAAGGAAACTCATTACAAATTTTGAACAAGACATGGATGAATCGCTCAGGTTTAAAATATTGGTCAGGGATTGTCCACACAATGGTTTGCCAGACTGCCTTCAAATGGAAATTTTTTATCATGGTTTGAATCCTGCTTCGCAGACCGCTGCCAATGTGGCGGCCCTGGTGGTCTGCTTGATAAAACATATGATGAGGCGAAGAATATCTTGGATCACATCTCTAAGAACCACAAAGATTGGAGAGAGAGTGACCAGAGATTGAGAATCAAAGACAATGACGCAAGTAATGGTGCTATTGCTTCACTACAAAATTAGATGACCGCAATGATGAACTTAATCCAGGGAATTGCGATCAATAGCCCAACACCGCAAAATGGGCAAATCAACGCAATCAATCAAAACACCGCAAGGTGTGCGACTTACGGTGATGGGCACGCGATGGAAGATTACTCGCAAAATCCACAATTCGTCTGCTTTGTGAAAAATAATCCCTTTTCGAATACCCACATCCCCAGGTGAAGAAACCACCCCAATTTTGCTTGGAAGAATCAACAACAGAATTTCCAATCCGTGGCGCAAAAAAAAAGGCCATCAGGGTTCTTCCCACGCAACAACGGTCAAACAAACAATCAAGCAAGTAGCTCACAACCACCACAATCCTCTTCCTTGGAAAGCCTATTGAAGCAATTAATAGAGAAAAATGAAACTGTGCTTCAAAGTCAGGCTACATCCATCCGCAATCTAGAATTACAGATGGGCCAGATTACGAGTGAGCTAAAGAGTAAACCGCAATGGGCTCTACCGAGTTCAACAGAACTCCTACGCAACCTGGGGGGATCAGTTAAAGAGTAATGTCAGGTTGTGACATTGCGAATTGGGAAGACTGTGGAGGGAGAAAAGAAGGAGCTTAGTTGGACAACTCCCATTGCGAAAGAATCTGAAGTTGCAGTGACGCAAGAAGAAGAAAGAGAAAAAGAAGCAGTAGAACCAGAGGTTGCATCGACCTCAAAGCCAACTAAGATGGGGACTGTGAAAGTGTAGTTACCCCCTTTCTCGCAGAGACTAAGGAAGAAAAAGGACGAAGAGGTTCAGTATCAACACTTTCTGTCTATCCTAAAACAATTACATATTAATATTTCATTCAATGAAGCGATTGAGGAAATGCCTGCCTATGCAAAGTTTCTGAAGGATATGGTAACTAAGAAGAGGGAAGCTGGTAAGTTTGCCACGGTGGTGCTAACTCAAAGCTCAAAATCAATCATTCCATCGAAGATGAGCGATCCTGGGAGCTTTACTATTCCTTGCTCCATAGGAGGACTGTACATCGTGCAAGCCTTGTGTGACTTGGGAGCCAACATAAATTTGATGCCTCTGTCAATCTTTAGGCAGCTGAATGTGAGGCAACTTGTGCCCATAACCATGACTCTCCAATTGACCGAAAGATCTCTAGTGCATATAGAGGGAAAGGTGAAGGACGTGCTGATAACCATTGATAAATTTATCCTACCAGCCGACTTCATCATTTTGGACTACGAGGCCGACAAAGATGTGCCCATCATTCTAAGGCGACCATTTTTATCAACAAGTCGTGCTCAGATTGATGTGCATAAAGGGGAGATCACTTTGAGCAT
>NC_052352.1:16380336-16427509 GCF_009727055.1 Benincasa hispida | reverse complement strand
TTAATGATAGAAGCTCAAGTTCAACATAATTCGTGCCATGAAAATTCCGAACGAAGAATACCTGCATGACTCAGATGATGACCAGATTTGATTGAGGAAGAAAGGTTTGATGAAGAAAATGAAGAAGAGGATGCCAGACACATCCGTTGCTGCCTGTAAATGCGATCATAACAAAACAAACAAGGAAGAAAGAAATGATTCGCAGACCAAGAAGAAGAGCCAATAGAAAAAAGAAGAAAGAAACAACGCAACCTATCCCTATAAGGACCACCAACCACTGGAATTAAAGACCCTGCCGACCCATTTAAAGTACGCAATTTTTGGGGCAGAACGAGAGAAGTTTTCAAGTTAATCATTTCCTCTGAGCTCAGTGAAGACCAGGAGAATGCATTGATGAGCATTCTAAGGAAACATGTGCGAGCAATTGGCTGGATGCTCGCTGACAATTAGAGGGAATTAGCCCAGCGGACTGCATGCACTGCATTTGTCTTGAACGAGGACCACAACAACAACGATCGAACATCAGCGCAAGACTCAACTTAATGATGAAGAGGTCTCTCGTTAGCGACAAGAGGAGATCATTAATGTTCGTAAATTGGCATGCGCCGAGGGATTAGGTGGCCATCATCTATCCTGTGTTTCTTAGTGTTCATGTTTTTGGTCTTTATTGAGAGTCAGGGGATAATGAGCTACGGTAGTGGTTTCTGATGTTTCTTTGCTGCTGCAATGGTCGTGTGATTCTTAGAAATAAGGGTGGCAGGGCGTAGTTTCATTCATGACGGTAATCCCGAAATGAAAACATATGTGGGTTGGTGTATTTAATACCGCAAAGGTTATCCGGGATCACTGGTGTGGTACGTTTTGCGATTGTGGGGACTTACCGCCAAGCCTGAATGCGGCCTGAGACTTGATAATATACTATCTAAGTATTCATTCTTCCTCTATTTTACATCTGATGTCATTTTGGTTGGTCTAAATGCGGTCATTTCTTTTTTGTTTATGGACTGTCTTTAGCCTCGAGAATATTTTATTTGTTTTCTGGCATGTTGGTAAGTGTGTGTCGGATTTCTTCTTTTTCTTTTGACCGTGTGTTTTATATTTGGTCATTTGTGGATGGATATTGGATTCAATTTTTCTGAGTAGTCTCCAGAAGGCGCCAAGGTACTAGGTACCGAGCTTTCACCACTGGATTTCGCTGTTTGGTATGGTTTTGATTCTCTATGTCTGCTTTAATGCGTTCGCTGTTACTGCCGTTCCGGCTCTACAATGCGGCCAAGTTATGTTCCAAAGGTGCATTGGTGGCCATCTTTTTCAGATTACTCTCCTGAAGACTCTGGTGTCTTATAATCTATGTATGGACGATTGTTTTGTCTTCTATATCTGCCGCAAGTGATGTGACAGTAGTCTCTCAATTCCTAAAGAAGAACATTTTCACTCGTTTTGGCACTCCCCATGCCATTATAAGTGATGAGGGGTCACACTTTGTCAATCATACTGTTAAGAAGTTGCTGTGTAAATACAACATTCTCCAAAAGGTGGCCATCGCATACCATCCCCAGACGAATGGTCAGGCAGAGGTGTCCAATCGAGAGATTAAGCTGATACTCGAGAAGGTAGTTGTTGACACTTATAATGCTTCGGTATGAATGAATGTTATTAAATGCTAGTAATGATGCGATACTACTACTATTTATGTGTTAATTAGGGATTGCTCAGGTAGTATGCTCTGCGTTGTCACAAGTTTCCTTACGATGGAACCAAGTGTAATTCCACCGCATGTTTCTCGGTATGATCCGAGGTCGAACACGGGAAAGTGGTGCCGGTTATTGCGGTATGTTCGTGGTATATGTGACCGGGTTTTTAATTCTTTATAAAAGGTGTGTACAGTATGTAAATTGCAGTAAAATAAAGGAAAGCGGTAAAAATGCGATAAAACATAAAAATACAATAAACATAAGCTAGATGTTACAAGATACAAGCTTTATGTGCAAGATACTAGGATTAAGGCTGGCTGTGAAGATTGTGCAAAGATGTAGGATGCGATGACAAGTCTTGTGAATAGATTAGAAAGAGAAGGATAAGTATTACAAATAACGCAAGTTATTAATTGAATTGAAGGTACAAATACTGTTCTGCTCTTCTCTTGGCGTACACCTCTCAATGATCGGCCGCGTTTCCCACATGTCTGTGGTAAAACAGAGTCTAACGTAATGAACGCAAGGATGCTTCCATGTCTGGAAGTACTACTCGCTTTAGTTAACGCACACTTCTGACCTTCTCTCGATAGATCAGAATGACATCTTCACTTCTGCTCTCACAGGTGAAGATGTCGTCTAGCATGCTTTAGCTAAACGTATTTTATAACTTTAATACATATTAAGTTCTTGGTGATTCATATTGCTCATCAAGGGATTAAGAAAACGTCATGAAGAAAGTGACTAATTGGTGAACGAAGATAGACAGAAAATGGTAAACGAAATCTATCGAAACATTTAATATTTCTACTAAGTGTTTGATACATGATGTGTGAATGAAGAGATAAAGAAAATATGGAATACAATGAAAGAGAGATAGAACAGATACAATCTGGTGCCAATGTCTTGGCATAGATTCGATGGAGATCTGCTTACCGTATCGGATGGTTTCAATGGCAAGAAGAGCTTTCCTCTCAGGCTTGCTCCACCGATAGCATGGGTCTCTACACAGAGCTTCGATCAGGTATATGATAGGTCGGATCTGAGATTTACCTCTCGGCCTTATCTCGTTCTCCTCCTGGATTTCTTCTCTTTAGCACTCAGCTCAGCCTTTTCTCCTTAAAATCTTATAGCACTTCGCCCAATATCAAATAGCATACTTTTCTTTGAATTCACTGGGGTATTTATAGGAGCAGATCCTTAGACTCCAGCCTTGTGGTCCCCACTTGATTGTTATGGTAATTCCGGAGATGGAGGGATTTTATTCCTTCTATTATGCAATCAGACCATCAATTCTGCATAGCCGTTAGTTGTACACGTGTCTCAATCTCCCGCTTTTGCGTTGCTCAGTTACATCTTTCGATCATAGGTTCACATGCGGTGTTTGTTTTTATTACCGCATGTGGTTGAAGCATAGCTCTGGACCAACTATCACATTGCGCCGTTACTTCGATAATCGTCTCTTCATGGTTGATCTACGGGCATAATGTTACAGAGATGCGTTGATTAGTTTCTCATGAGCCTTGAGCGCAAGGGTGACTTGGTCTCCTGCAAAATAGAGTAAAGTTTGGCTTGTCCTCCATCTTTTTGGCGTTAGTGGGTGTAATTGCAAACATTTATAATTATTGTCATACTAGGTTAATTTTCATACAATTAGTGCATAATTACTAAGTTTTGGCCACAATATCTAGATAAGGTGGCATAAATAACTCGTATTTCTACAAGTTATCACACCCCCAAATTTAAATATGTGCTTATCCTCAAGTATATCTTCTACTAAGGCAATCATGCTCTATTCCTATCCTATAATTCTGCGATGATTGGTTTCTCTGAATGTTACACTTAGGCACATTACCTAACATCGCACTTCCCTTCTATCCTTGCTAATTCTTAGCAAGCCTTACTTTATTCTTCTATGTAACAAAATTCTGCTCAAAGACACTTTTCGAGTTTTCAAAATAGAAAGTTTATCTCTTCGTTATCAAAACAACTTGATGTATCTATATGCAGTGAGCAAAACTTTGCGTCATTTATTCACTTAGAGACAGTTGGTCATGGTTACACTCTTCATTTTGGTTTGTCCCCACAGGTGTCATGCGAATATCCAACTACAATAGTATGCCAGTTCTAACTTTAACTCACGATAATCAGAAGAGTTGTCCCTTGCATTCTTTTTTTTATACAACGTTGTTCTTGGAAACTCACCTTCGTTTTGGCTTGCTCTTACGGGTGTCATACGAACATTCAACTATGTGCAAACTCCTTTCACAACTAAACTCTTATCAGGTTGGGAACAGTTTTGAAAGTTTCCCTTGCGCTGACATTAGAGTTTTGCACAATTTTTTTTTAAAACGAAAATGGATGCATTTTCTGAAATACTGCATACTTCTGAGTTCATTTGCTCAGACCTTCCCCACCCCCAAATTTAAAGATGAGCAAGGTCCTCATTGCATTGTTTGGATAGATTAGACAAACACTTAGAAGAAAATTTCAAAAAGAAGGTTTGAGCAGGACTTTGAAAGATACAAGGTAATGTACTGCTAAACTAAGAGTTAACTAAGTGTTAGTCAGAATTTACTAAGTACAGGAAATGTTTCTCAGTATAAACATATAATACATCATAGCAACGCAATGAAGATCGTAAAAATACAAGAGTAAAAATATAGCAAAGATTAACAAAGGAAGATAAAGAAAGAGGCACAGGCAAGGAGTAGGGTGAATTATGTACTTTGATTGTATTCACTATTACAAAGTATGTGAATAGACTACAAATGGTCGCATTACAAACAAAATTTTATCATGCCTGTACAAGAGTCAAAGAATTTGGTAAAGTTACAAAATAATAAAAGAATTGAATACAATTAAAGAATGGTCGCATTAAAACTTAAAATTGAAGAAAGAATAAAAACTAAGGTTGAGGAGCCGAGAGATCTGGTGGAGGGTATTGAGGCAGTGCAATAGAGCCATCGTCAAAAAGAAAGGGCTGCCTTAAATGTGGAGGCACCATCAGACCATGCAGATAGGCGGTGAGAAAGTTGAAGTATTCTTGATTGCGCTCCGCTATCTTCCGCTGGTGTTGGAAGATCCTGTGCATATTGCGCTAGATATTGATGAGTGTTTCCCTTGAAGTTGCAGCACTGCGTTAAATCTCATCAATGCGCTCCATTGCTTCCTCAAATCGATGGTTGAAAATGTGATCCTGCTGAGAGACAAGTTCTTGCTGTTGGGCGAAGAGGGTTCTTATTTCAGCTAGCTCAGCAGCCAAAGAGGTGAAGGATGGTTGTGCCTGCGATGTCTCTCAGCACCATTTTGAGGTTGGGTAGATGTGCCTTCACCTTAAGCGTGTGGGTCATTAACTTGCGGTGGTGGGGTAGTGGGATGTGGTGACGAAGTTGTTGGTAAAGGTGGGGCTGCTGGTTGAATAAAAGAGTTGGGGATAAGAAGAAGATTAGTAATCGGTTCACGAAGAGAGGAGGAGGGTTGCACTGGCGGGCTGGGAGGGCTCGGAGATCTAATGACTAAGGGAAGAGGGTTTATGGGCTTTGGATCATGTGCCGGTGACTCATGTACCCTTTCTTTTCTCTTATCTTCTCTTTTTCTTCTTTTTGGTCTGGGTTCCTGCGACGCATTCAAATCAATCGCAGGTCTCTTTACTGGCAGTTCAGAGCAATGTGGGGAATCCTTGAGAAGCATCCTCAGAATTTTGATGTTGATGTGGCCGTGAACTTCTGGCATGGGCTTCTCATCAATGCCTACACCCGCATTTAGGCATAAACTTGAGACGATCCATGGAAAGAAGTACTGCCCCTGTATATGCCCCACTAGTGCTCTGATCTGCCCTGCGATCAACCTTCCCACGTCAATAGGAATGCTGCGTGCAATACAATATATGGCCATCACCCGATCCCTTGATACAGTTTTTTCATGCGTTGTTAGGATCAGCCGCTTCTTGACCAAATAAACCCAAAGCCTTCTTTCTGGCAGCAAATACTTAGACTCTAGAGTGCGGATGCCTTTAGGGGAGATTGTCCATCTTGTACCTGGTTNACCAAATAAACCCAAAGCCTTCTTTCTGGCAGCAAATACTTAGACTCTAGAGTGCGGATGCCTTTAGGGGAGATTGTCCATCTTGTACCTGGTTGCACTAGCACCTTCAGCGCGTCTCTCATCAGTTCATCTATATGATCATCAATGATCTTATTCCCTGGTGCATCAGGGTTTTCCCTCATCTGATAAAGTCCACTGATGTCCTTTGCGCTGAAGTGTACTGTTTCTCCCTTGAAAGTCACCGCATCCCTATTTCCGCGCAGACACCCGCGATAGAAGTCCTGCACTACCTGAGCACGATGATGGATAGGCTCTGACAAAAAGTGTCCCACCCATGCTTCACAATGACACTCGTGATGAGATGAGGTAGTGGGGTCGGCGTAGGGTAGAAGCCCATCTCGATCAGCATGTCATCATTCTTCTTTCTTTTAGCTGATCGCTTCTTGACCAATGCAGGCTTGCTGCTTTCTGCTACATCTTTGCCTCTTGCTTGCGCAAGGCAGGCTGCTTGCCTTAGTCTCTTTTCTCGCTCCTTACGCTGTTCCTCTTTCTCGCGTTCAGTGAGTTCTTTGCCCTTACTTTTATACAAGCACTTCTTGTTAGCTTCGCACTTCCTTCTCTTCTCTTCCAAATGCAGTCTTTCCTCTTCTTCCTTCTTCCTCATTTCTTCTTCTTTTGCCTCTCTCTCTTCTCTCTCGAACTCTTCTTCAAACTGCTTAGAGGCCCACAATGGGCACTGATCCTCTTCGCGTTTCTGGATCTCTTCAAGTCGGGCAAGCTCGTTATTTCTTCGCATTTCTTCAAATTCTAATCTTCTTCTTCTATTCCCTTCTGCGATGATGAGCTTGCCCTGCTCTATCTTTTCTTGCTTCTCTTCTTCATCTTTTCTTCTTCTTTCCTCCTCTTCTAGTGCTGACATTAATTGTTGAGGTCGATGCTAGACCCTTGCGAGGCATTCTTCTTGCAACGCCGCATTAGGGGGGTTCCCTCTGTTTCTTCTCCTTCGTTCGTCATAACTAATTATGTTGCTTCAGGTTGTGGCGGCTCCATCAATTGCACTGTTTCACCCTATCCTCCCTTACGGAGGTCGACTCTCCATCCTTCTTGGGGCTTGCAGCTCTCTGCTTTGCTTTTTCTTTTTTTCTCAGGCGCCTCTTCTCCTTTCGGCGTACCCTTCTCTCTCTTCTTCTTTTTGGCCTCTTCATCTTCGTCATCATCCTTTTTCTCTTTGTTCTTTCTGAACTTGTGATGATGCGACGACTCCGCCTTTCCAGCTTCTTTTCCTTTCTCTTCTTCTTCTTCTCGTCTTCCTTCTCGGCCTCTGCTGCCTTCTTCAATCTAGCTTTGGCTTCTTTCTCTGCCTCAGCTGCTTTCAACTCTTTCTTCTTTGCCTCTTCTGGTAGCACACCCCCTGCAATTTCCTCCATCGCAAGGTCGGAGGTTATTAACTCTATCTCCGCATCTCCGGCCTCTTCAACTGCGATCTCATTTTCTTCTCTTTCAATGATCGCAAATTCCTCTTCTTCCATTTGTGGAGGCTCATCAAAAATTTCTGTGATGATGGACGCCTCCGGAGCCTCCGGGACCAAAACACCATTCCCTTTATCTTTTTCTTCAGCCACCACATCTTCCATCACCACTACTCCATCCTTTATTGCTTCCTTTGCCACAACCACCGTCTCCTCCTCTGTAGACAGTGGCTGGTTTACAACCTCTGCCTCGGGCAATCCTCCTCCTTGCTCCAAGGTGCTTAGGATGTTGCCAAACACCTCTGTATCGTCTCACCTCTTCCGTTTACTTTCAGTGGAGACGGACGGTGCTGGCGTTGGCAAGCATTCAGTGTTTCCTCCTCTTTTGAACGCAGAAGGCCTAACAGCTAAGGGATTTCTCTGGGTTCTTCCGATGGGTCTGAGGACAGAACGGGTTTGGGTGGCAAGCCTGCGACTGGCAGCTAGGAATGCTGCCTCTCGCATGGCTGCTTGGTCATGGATGGAAGGTGAAGCAAGTTGGTTTGGTGTTTGGTCGGCCATTGAAACGGGTTGGAAGGTCTGGTAACTTCAAGCTTTTGGGAGAAAAAAATGGGATTCTGAAAGCAAAATGCTAGGGTTTCGATTTTCTGATAAAGAGTTTCCAAAGACGAGGAAATGGGTATTTATAGGTTAGGCCGTGGTGGGGCCCAATACGATTCGCGCTGCGACTGACCTCGAGCATCTCAACAGGCGCATAGTTCCACCTCCCGCATTTATGGAATTTTCAGAAAAAGCGTCCTTTCGCCTGTCAAACCATAATTTCTTGGGGATACGAATCGTTTGGACTTCTTCCCGAATTACCAGACAAAGTTTTCTTTAATATTTTATTTGAATGGACGCATAATAAGTTATAACGCATTGTGTTCAATAACGCAACTGTATCTTTGCAGAGGGCGGGCAACAGCGTATATATCCCCGCAACATACCCCTTAACCAACGCATTTCTGGAGGATACCTCGACATAGTGCATTTGACTAAGGACGGGCAAAGGACATATACGAGCACAACACACCTCTACACTCAATACAGTTGAGTTTGGTGATTGTTATGCATTCTGAGTAGGTTTGGGATGTGTTCATTGTCATGTTGCTTTCTTGTTGTTCAATGTTTTATTTTCGTAACTTATGTTTTACACAAGTATTTTATTTTATTATTATTATTATTATTTATTTTTCTTTAAGACTCAATCATTCACAAATTAAAGCTCATACACTGACTATAGAAAACTCAAAGAATTAAAGGCAGGAATGAATTAAATGCACAGAAGTAACGGAAGAATGAAATTCGAAGAGTCAAAATTTGCATTAAATGAATCATTAAAACTTGGTTCAGAAATCAAAGAAGGAATTTAATAAGCAGAATAAATGTAGTATCGAGATATGGACCAAAATTTTGCGTTGTCTTTGATGCTCGCAATCCACATCTCCATAGGCGGTCAGGCTTGCCTACTCAATGTCTTCACGAACAATACTCTTTCCCTGTTGATCCCGGGGCTTCAGAATTGCTGGGCAGTGTTCCAGGTGTCTGACTGCTCAGCTTAGAGACCAGCTGGCCCACTTGAATCTCCAGATTTCGTATAGAGGATGCTTGGACTTGCATTACTGCATCGTTCTTGTCCATGTATTGTTTCAGCAGTGCCTCCAACGATCCTCCCGAGGCGTTAGATGATGATGAAGGTTGCTATTTCTGTGGTCTTGATTACCCCTGATTATGGTGAAACGGAGGATTCCCTCTACTGCCCCCTTGATGGTTCATTGGCCCCCCTAGGTTGGGATTGCTGCCCCAACCAAAGTTAGCATGGCTCCCCCACCCTGAATTGTAGGTGTTGCTGAATGGGTTATTCTGGATAACACACACTTGCTGCAGATTCAATGGCCATCCTTCAGCTCCGTGAGCCCCTCCACAGCTAACGCAGCCAATTGTGGCCAACTTGAAGCCGGCGCAGCTGGATTGCGCTTGATTTGGGGAGCAATGGCTCCTTGATTAATGGCTATTTGATCGGAGGATCGAAGTTTAACCGTGGCCATCTGGACGGCCAAATGTATCCATTGTCTCCGCCGGGACAATGGCTGTTTTCAGCTTTTCTTTGATCGACAGCCTCGTGCCTCCATACCTGTCATCTTCCAGTCATCCATATTCGCTCGAGATGCGATAAGAATGACTTTGGCCTCGGTTGTATGTCTTATCCATAAACCTCTGCCGCGGAGGCTCAGCAACAGCCTGTGTTGCTCTGTTCAGACAATTATAGAACTTGTCATCAAGACACAATCGGAATCCGATATGCGGGGCAATTTTTTCACACCAACCTTCTAAATTGGCACCAGGCGGTGCTCAGGGTCTCATTCTCTTTTTGTTCAAAGTTCAGCACATCCTTCCGTCTTCTATGCGTTGAAAGCCGGTGGAGAAACTTCTTTCATAAACCGCTCAAACATATGCTCCCATGACGTGATTTCATTAGGCTTTAGTGAATAAGCGCTGCTTCTTAGCCTCATTCTTCAAGGTGTAAGGGAACAGATATAACCTTAATCGTACTGTTGATTGATATAATCCATGGATACATAAATATATCTGTAGTGCAAAGACGTGCAGGCTGTTTGGTCTTTTAGTGGAGTCTCGTTAGTTAATGTATGCGTGATAATTTATATAGAGTTTAAATTAATTATTCACGTACTGTTGGAGTCAAGCTAAGATCCATGAGGTCCCTCAGTAGCTCAATGGAAATAAATGAGAATTTAGTTTTTGGATTAATTTGATTGTTCAAATTATATTGAGGGAATTATTATATGTGATATAATTAAGTTGATTTAATTATAATGATTAGAATTACCTGTAATGTATTTGATAACATTATATTAAGTATTTATGAAGGAGATAATATTTGAATATGATTAATATTAATAATAGAATTGAATTCATATGTAATTGAATTTATTGTAAATCTGATTTATATTAAAAGCCATTTGGTGAGAGAAAATTTAAACTTGTAGGTTTATATTGTATTTGATGCAATAAAAAAAACTATAAGTTATATGTCATATATGATATAAAATATAGTTATGTATATATGTATAATAAATGAGTTATATATATATATATATATTATATATTATATATATTAATATAAGATTTTTAATTTATTAAAATAAATTAAATTAAAAGAGGAAAATATTTCATCCCCTTAATTCTCTCCACATCAACGTAAGTGGAGGTTAGTTCCTACAGATTCTTCTTCTTCCGCACAAAAAAAAAAAAAAAAAAAAAAGGAAAAAGAATACATAGAAGAGTTTTGTGAAAAACCAAAAGTATTTTCCTTCCTCTCAATCTCCTCCCTTCCCTCACCAAAATAGTCAGAGCCCACTCCTCCTAGCTTCTCACTTGAGAATATCGAGGTTGCGTTTGTGGTAGTGTGCAGTTGGAGATCGAGATTTCCAATTGAAGAAACGTTCTTCAAAAGGTAAGGATTTTCTAACCCAATTTAACTTTTCTACAATTTCGTTAATGCATGCTATATTTTTTTTGGGTTAAATGCATATATTCTTTTTGTCTCCGTAAAATTATATATTCTGTGAAATTGGAAAGATTGGAACAATCAATCGCTTCCGCTCAAGGACCCTTTATTGGGATCCTTTAATATCAAATGTATCAAGTGAGAACATCTGCGACATTTTACATCTTTATACGTAGGCTGGGCTTTGTCTTTGCCATTTTTGTAAACGATACATGTGTGTGCCCCTAAAATTATTGATATTATAAGGTTTTATTTAATATGTAATTGTCTTAAAAAGTTTTGTTAGTTTTTAACACTTTTAAAAAATTAATGTTAACTAAAAACTACAATATATCTAAGTATATTTAAAAAATAAATTTTAAAAATTTACATTTTTAATATAGAAAATATAACATATGAAAAATTATACATATGTTTACGTATTTGGGTTGGTCCAATGATAAGCTCATTGGGCTTGCCTAATGAGTCGATCCAAATATGGCTCAAACGGGCCAACCTAGATTATCAAAATGGTAATCCATATCCAATCCAAGGAATAAACGGGTTAGGCTGGACTCGGCCAGTCAAACATTAACTTTGGTTTGAGCTTGGATCGAGCCTAGATTGGGTTTGGACTGACTATTGGGCTTCGGACTCGTTTATGAGGCTGATAGTGAGAAAGTTGCGATTTTAATAGATAAAAAACAAACCCTAAACGCTGCAATAGTAGGGTTTAAATAAGACTAGTCTACTACCACTTTTTATTTTAATTTTTTTAGAATAACGAAATAGAATGGGCATGTTCTTGATTGGGTTTAAAATAAAAGTTTAAAATATTTTTTATTTTATATTAAAATAAAAGTTGCCATGGTAGGGTTTAAAGGGGACGTTAATTATAGATCTTTCATCTTATTTCAATTGCACATATACCAATTTTCATTTTTAGAACATCTTAAGTTGACTCATTTTTCCAACCTAAAAGTGATTCAAAATGTAAAAGTTTATTCGTGAAAATGAAAGAAAAGCTTCAGGTGAAGATTAATGAACTTCAAAACCATCATTTTTCTATCACGATTGTTTCTGCGCTGTTCAAATTCTTCAAGGACGACATGGACCAAATCAAAAATCCTTGTTGCCATTGCCGAAGAGAGAATGAGGTGAACAACATGGATCGAATAAAAAATCCTCCACACCGTTGTCGAGGGTGGTGCTTCTAAGATGACGTGCTAAACTAAAGACCTATTCTGGAATCATTGATGCTTCGATCAGATCACCCTCATAATTGGACCGGCCTTGGCCAACTTGACCCTAAAAAGTGAAGGCCAAAAATCGACCTAGGCCCGAGCCCAAGATCTTAAGGCATTGTTTGTGAAGGGATTGAATCCCGAGGGAAAGCATGTTAATGCCTTGCATCCTGCAAATCAATTTTTACATAAACAAATTTAGTGTACTAAAATAGAAAATATGTAGAATAAACACATGAAATAACATGATTTAGGGAAAGGATAGAACCATTCTCACCTTTTTAGATTCCCAAACTCCTACAATGATCCTCTCGATGTTCCAATGAATAAATCTTCCAATGATCTTGAACACAAACGTTTCCTCGAACAATCTTGAACACGACCACGGGAGTAACCTTGTTATTCTCAAGTATTCCAATAAAAGGATAAGTAGTATCCAATTATTGGAAGAGAGTAGTGAGGAAAAAATTTTTGGAGAGTAGAGTGGGTTTCTTTTGTGGCTAGGGTAAAATTGTACAATAAATGCTCTAACTGTTGCCTCGAAAGGGCCATAAGGAATGCTTTATATAGAGAAGGGTCAACCTCCTTCTTCAAGTCTTTTTCCAATTTTTCCTTGTGCATAATTAATTAAATAACACTTATTAATTAATTAATACATTAATTAAATAACCATTTATACAATAAATCCAGTTTAACGTACATATTTAATTATCATAAATATCATATGTCTATATGCAACATCTCTCTATTTATTAATTAATTCTTTGTGAATCTAATTCACTTGAATTCATTATTTGAATCTCATTCAAATACTTTTTTCTAACTTGATTTGGATTATAGATCACATCCATAATCAATTACGAATTAATCATATTAATATATAATTTCCTCAATTTGATTTGGACAATTCAAATCATTCATCTTTAATATCCTTTATTGAACTAACAAGGGGACCTGGTGGACCTAGATCAGAAGCTCCAACAATATGAGATTAATTAGTTAAACTCATTAACTAAGTCAATCAATATTCGTTAACTGTGGGTAAACTTCACTAAAAACCCACATTTGCACTATTCTCACTACAGATATATTTTTGTTTACACGGATATAGACCAATAACAACAAGTTAGTCCTTCATGAGTGTTTGTAACTCCAACTAGGTAAAATTACCATCTTACTCTTGGGTTACCTCTGACTCCTCAAGTACCAGTGCTCCTTTAATGAACAACCTGTTTATGATCCAACTAATAAATAGAAACCCCTCTCGAGTCAATGAGAGGGTAAAGTCCTTTGTTCAAATCCTAGAGACACCACTTGAGAGAACACTTATCTACTTACCCTGAAAACGGGAAAGAGTGAATTCCATCTTGTATTATTATGTTTCTAGCTCTTCAATCGGTCTTGTCCCGAAAATGGTAGGCATATTAAGTCGACGAACTGGCCACTCTCACCCATAAAAATCAAAGGACAATCCTTCGCGAACAGAAGTTCATAATATACTCAGGATTAAGACTAAGTTGCATAGGTCATCCAATTGAAATAGGAACCTAACTAGCTAATGGTGTTACATCTAGTGGTTACTATTTCGCAGTCTAGTCTTATGCAAACTCATTACATAGGATACCCCCACTCGCATGTTACCTGCACAAATGCGTTGGATCACTGTGTTTGTATCAAATACAAAGTGTGCCGTTTGCATAGTGTTACCAGAATAAGGTACCCAACCTCCCTATACTATAGACCTTTTAGATTGTATCTTGAACATTGATTTCTGTATGTCTCCATATATAGTTCAAGACTCATTAGGCAACCTTGGATGTTAGTTTATTAGATTTAGATTTATTAAGACAAAATAGAAAACAACACAAATAATAACATTTATTGAATTAATATCGATAACTCTTTATTGATGACGGTCAATTAATAACACTTATTATTTATGAGTTTTAGGGCATTAAACCCAATAGTTTGGGCTTGGATCAAACTGACCCAACCTTCGATAGCCAAGCTCGTGACCAAACCTTTGGGCTTGTGTAACATCCCGGGATTTAGTTAAATTTAAAATAGTTTTATGAAATCATTGGATTTTTATTTGCTTTAATTTTGAAATTCCAAGGGCAAAACTTAGGTAATTAAATGATTTTGATTGGTTCGATTTTAATTTTAATTTTTGTAGAGGAAAAAAGGAAATGAGTTTCAAATTTTGTTAAGGAACTAGGATTTGTTATTTTTTTAAAAAAAAAAATATATATATATACACACACACATAGGTTTATCTCGGTAAGCGTAAAAAGTAAGATAAAAAATCCCTCTCTTCCTCTTGTCTTCAGTCGCGCGGAACCCCTGCTCCCTTGTTTCGTGTTTTTCTTCTTGGCCGTCGAGGGTCGCCGCTGTCGGATCTTTCTCTCTCTCCCTTGCCGTTCGCTCGCCCAGCCACTGCCCAGCCACTGTTAACCACCCAACCACCGTTAGCCGCCTAGCCATCATTAGCTTTCGCCGTTCACGCCGGATTCCAGCCGTACGCACGATGAAGGCCGTTGTTGCTCCAGTCCGTGGACGCCGTGCCACTTGTCGCCATTCTTGCAGGTCGTCATGGAGCGTCCCGTCGCGCTAGGCCACCGTCCACACCGTCTAGCCACCACCGGTCTGTGCGTTGTCAACCTTCTTTACTCTTTGGATTATTTAGATTTTGATTGAATTTCAAGGTGTCCAAGCTGTTTACGGTCACGACCCAACAAGATTGAAGCGTTTTGGCACGTTCTTGGTAAGTAGTAAGGTTTTAAAACCTTTCGATGTCGTCAGTAATTACTGAAACTTGAGGATTCTGATTCTTAGTTTTATCGTTGGTTTTATTTTAATTTAGAAGTTTGAAGTTGAGATTTTGAGACGTTTCTAGTAGGCGGTCTAGTATTTTTAAAGGTGAGTTTGGCAAGATTTTGATAAGTTATTTGGAGATTGTGGGAATGAATTGTGTGTGTTTTGGAATTGGTCCCAAAAATGAAATTTAATATTGTATTTTGCATTAAGGACCTTGATCCAAGATTTTCAAGTCAAGAAGGGGATTATTTTGATTGTATTTAAGCTTAAACTTTGAGGTAAATGATGCTATTATCGGTGCCTTTGTGTCATGTACCCTAGTTCATAATTTTCATGTTATTTATTAAATTATTGGTAGTGTAAATTGGACTATGCGCTACACATTTAATGCATGAAATTGATGTAGATTATGAGCATGTTGCATTATGTACTATATCATGTTTTATGTTGCAGGACCTTCTATGATATTTGTATATGATGCATGTTAGACCCGTACGGGTGATATATCGCTTTGATGCATGTTTTGATATAGGGACCAATGGGTCCCATGTCATGTTTTATTTGACAGTGTGCCATCAGACTACTAGGCATGCATGAACCGACAAGTTCATTTGTTTGCTACGAATTCGTGAATCGACAGGTTCACTATCATGTTTTATTTGATGGAGTGCCATCAGGTTACTAGACATGCATGGGGTTATCCCCTTAGTTAGTCAGTTATCCCCTTAGTTAGTCATTCAAGAACAGTTATAGTATGATTGTCCCACCAGCCCAGACATTCATTGCGTGTGCAAGGATACTTGGGCGATTGACAAGATGAATCCGTGACACTGTAGTGGTACTAAAAACCGCTTTCACATTTGAGTTCATATGTTTTTTTGTTTTTTCATGTTTTACAGTTTTCTTTTCATGAACTTGTTTTTGACCGAATTTAAGTGTTAGAGATTTTCATTAGGGATTTTCATTTTAGTTAATTTATTTTTTTTCTCTAAATTTATGTTTTAGGGGATGAACTCTTGAGATGAAAATTTGTTTAATTTTTTTATTTAATAAAATAGTCCAAGTTTTTTTTTCTTTTTTCGATGTAAATATTTATGCAGGCATGAGTAATAGTCCTATGAGATATTTTAGAAAAGTGGGTTGTTCTAGCTTGGCTCTTTGGACCAAAGTTTAGGCCGAGTTCGGGTTGAGGTTTGATTGGTCCATTGGATTAGTCTATTAAATATTAATTATCTAACTATTTAAAAATATATATGTATATTTCAAATTTTTCTTAAAGAAACGTTATTATAATTTATTTTATTTTATATTTTTATTAGTTTTAAAAAGTTTTATTAGTTTTTAACACTTTAAAAAGTTAATGTTAACTAAAAACTAAAATACATCTAACTATATTTAAAAAATAACTTAAAAGATTTATATTTATAATATATAACATATAATATACGAAAAATTATACATACGTATACATATTTGGTTGGTCCAATGAATTGATCCAAATATGGCTTAAACGAGTCGGCCCATGGCTCAACCCAATTATCAAAATGGTGATCTATCTATATCCAATCCAAAAAATAAATGGGTTGAGCTTTGCTGGACTGGTAAAATGTTGACTTTTGACCGAGCATGGATTGAGCCTTGACTGAGTTTGGACCAACCTTTGGGCTTAAGGCTTGTTGACGAGGTTGGAGAGTTGAGATTTTAGCCAAGGTAAACCCTAAAAGTTGCAATAATAAGGTTTAAATAGGACTATTCTACTATTGGGTTTAAAATATTTTAAAATAAAAGTTTCCATAATAGGATTTAAAGAGCACGTTACTTATAGATCTTCCATCTTATTTCAATTGAATATACGCCAATTTTCAATTTTTAAAATGTAGTTTGACTCATTTTTTTCATCCCAAAAGTGATTCAAAATCGCACACAACATTTGAGTTAAAAGTTCATTCTTAAAAATGAAATAAAAGCTTTTCGTGAATAATAATGAACTTCAAGACCACCTTTTTCTTATCACAATTCTTTCCGTGTAGTTCAAAATTGTTCAAGGATGAGTGGATAAAATCAGAAATCCTCACCACCATTGCTGAAGAAAGAATGAGGTGAACAACATGGATCAAAGCAGAAATCCTCCACATCATTGTGGAGGGTGGTACTTTTAGGATGATGTGATAGTTTAAAGAACTGTTCCATTATTGATATTATAAGGTTTTATTTAGTATTTATATTTGGTTATCTTAAAAAGTTTTATTACTTTTTAACACTTCAAAAAATTAATGTTAACTAAAAACAATAATATATCTAAGTATATTTAAAAAATAAGTTAAACAAATTTACATTTTTAATATACAAAATATAATATACAAAAAAGTATACATAGGTATACAAATATTGGTTGGTCCAATGATAAGCTCATTGGGCTGGCCTAATGAGCTAATCCAAATATGGCTCAAACTCAATGAGCTGATCCAAATATGGCTCAAAAGTGTTGACCCATGGGTCAGCCAGATTATCAAAATGGTGATCCATATCTAATCCAAAGAGTAAATGGGTTGTACTAGGTTGGGTCGGTCAAACGTTAACTTCGGGCCAAGCTTGGATCGAGTCTGAGTTAGTCTTGGGCCAACTTTTGCACTTCGAACCCATTGATCAGACTGACAGTGAGAGAGTTAGGGATTTTAGCAGATAAAAAGTAATTGCTATAGTAGGGTTTAAATAGGACTATTCTACTGCCACTTTTTATTTTAATTTTTTTTTTAGGATAACGAACAACAGGAAGAGCACATTTTTTTATTGATTTTAAAATAAAAGATTAAAATGTTTTAAAATAAAATATTTTTATTTTATTTTAAAATAAAAGTTGTGATAGTAGGGTTTAAAGGGCACGTTAATTATGGATCTTCCATCTTATTTCAATTGCATATATTCCAAATTTCATCCTTTAGAACGTCTCAAGCTTGCTCATTTTTTCTACCTAAAAGTGATTCAAAATCACACCCAATATTTGAGTTAAAAGTTCATTTTTGAAAATGAAATAAAAGCTTTTGGTGAAGATTAATGAACTTCAAAACCATTCTTTTTCTTATCGCGATTCTTTCCACGCCGTTCAAAATTGTTCGAGGATAGCATGGATCAAATTGGAAATCCTAGCCACCATTACCAAGGAGAGAATGAGGTGAACGACGTGGATCGAATCGAAAATCCTCCAAGTCATTGCGGAGGGCAGTGCTTCTAGGACGACGTGTTAGTTTGAAGAACTGTTCTAAAATCATTGATACTTTAGTGAGTTCACTCTCATCATTGGGTCGGCCTGACCCAGCCCAACCCTAAAAAGTGAAGGCCAAAGCTCAACCCAGACCCAAGCCCAAGCACAAGGGTCTAAGGCGTTGTTTGGGCTTGGAATGAGCTGTCCCAACTTTCAATAGCCAAGCTCATGAATCAGCCCTTGGTCTTGACTCTTTCAATCAAAGTTCGGTTTGAGCTTGGGATGGTCTATTGGATTAACCCATCGAATATTAATTATTTAATTATTTAAAAATATAAATGTACATTTTAGATTTTCTTAAAGAAAAGTTATCAAAATTTATTAAATTTTTGTTTTATTTAATTTATTTTATATTTTTATTATTTTTTAACTAAAATTATTGATATTATAAGATTATATTTAGTATTTAATTGTCTTAATTTTTAATATATTTATATTAATTTTTAACACTTTAAAAAGTTAATTTAACTAAAAACTATAATATATCTAAGTATATTTAAAAAATAATTTAAAGAAATTTACATTTTTAATATATAAAATATGATATATGAAAAATTATACATACGTATACATATTTGGGTTGGTCAAACGATAAGCTCATCGAGCTAGTCCAATGAGCCAATCCACAAATGGGTCGGCCCATAGGCTAATACAATTATCAAAATGGTGATCCACATCCAATCCAAGAAATAAATGGGTCGGACTAGATTGGACTGGTCAAACGTTGACTTCAAACCGAGCTTGGATCGAGCCTCAGCTAGGCTTGGGCTGGCCTTTGGGCTTCGAGCCCATTGATGAGGTTAATGGTGAGAGAGTTGGAATTTTGGCTGATAAAAGGTAAACCCTAAAAGTTGCCATAGTAGAGTTTAAGTAGGACTAGTATATTACTACTTTTTAGTTTAATTTTTTTAGGATAATGAAAAATAGAAAGTGCACGTTCTTGATTGAGTTTAAAATAAAATATTTTTTATTTTATTTTAAAATAAAAGTTGCCATAGTAGGGTTTAAAGAGCACGTTAATTATGGATCTCCATCTTATTTCAATTGTATATATACCAATTATCATCTTTTAGAACGTCTAAAGTTGACTCATTTTTCCCACTTAAAAGTGATTCAAAATCACACACAACATTTGAGTTAAAAGTTCATTCGTGAGAATGAAATAAAAGCTTTTGGTGAAGAATAATGAACTTCAAGACCATCATTTTTCTTATCGCGATTGTTTCCACGCCATTCAAAATTGTTCAAGGATAACGTGGACTGAATATGAAATCTCCACCACCATTGTCGAAGAGAGAATGAAGTGAAAGACATAAATCGAACATAAATCTTCCTTACCATCACCAAGGGTGGTGCTTCTAGGATGACGTGATAGTCTAAAGAACTGTTCTGAAATCATTGATGCTTCGATGAGATTAGCCTCATCATTGAGCCAACCCGACCCAGCCTGCTCTAAAAAGTGAAGGCCCAAGCCAAAGGGCCTAAGCCATTGTTTGGGCTTGGATCGGGCCAACCCAACCTTCAATAACCAAGCCCATGACCTAACCATTGGGTTTGGCTCTTTGGATCTAAGTTTGAGCCGAGTTCGGGTTGAGCTTGGGTCGGTCCATTAGATTAGCCAATTCAATTTCAATTATTTAATTATTAAAAAATATATATGTATATTTTAGATGGTTCTTAAAGAAACATTATTAAAATATTTAAATTTGTTTTCTATTTAATTTATTTTCTATTTTATATTTGTTTAGATAAAATTATTGGTATTATAAAGTTCTATTTTTTTTTTATATGTCTTAAAAAGTTTTATTAGTTTGTAGCACTTAAAAAAATTAATGTTAACTAAACTATAATATATCTAAGTATATTTAAAAAATTTACATTTTAATATATAAAATATAATATATGAAAAAATTATATATATATTATATATATATACATATTTGGGTTGGTTGATGATAAGCTCATTGGGTTAGCCTAATGAATCGATCCAAATATGGCTCAAATGAAAATTTTAGACGAATTTAAATTAATTATCCTAAATTTAATAGATTTTATTTCCTTTCAATTTTAGATTTTAGAACTAAGAGTTAAATAATTTGAAAAAGGGTAATCGATTTATTAGTTTGGATTCAATAAAATAATTGAAGACTTGAAATTTAAAAGACGAAAGGAGAAGATTTAACTTGAATAGTCAAAACAAAATTAGGGCAACCTTTTATTTATATATATATATATATATATATATAATATTATATATATATATATATACTCGGCTGCTTGCAAACATAGACTATTGGGCAAACTAATTGTAAATATAACATTAACCAAAACTAGACAAATTTAAGTACAATTCATACAAAAAGACTAAAAAGTCCCTGGGAATATAATGGGGCCATGACCCAATATCCTTTTGCCCATGAATCCACGACCCGTGTTTTCTGTTTAGCGTAAAAACAAGAAAATTTGTAGCAGCCCTAACCCATTCTTCAATCCCTAACCCATTCTCCAAATTCTTCAAATCTTCTTCAATCGACGATTCTACTATCTTCTCCATTCGACTCATTCGGCTATTTTTGTTCAATCTTCTTCAAAACTCTAACCTTATCTTCTAAAATCTGCAAATTGAAAAAGAATCCTATCGTCGTCTATGATTATTCACTGAAAACGACTGTGGAATCACATTCAAAGGTAACAAAAAGTATAGTTGCATGACTGTTTTTTTTTCTTCCATTTTTTTATTGTTTAGTTGTTTGATTATTGTTTATGTACTTTAAACTTCAAATGTGTTTTTGTTTGGGGTCTATTGGTGATAGATATCTGTCACTAATAAACTTGAATATTCACTGATGTTATTTGTTATTATTGTTTATTATTATTGCTGTTATTTGTTATCGGTGCTTTAAACTTTATTATTGTTTGTCTTCAATGTATATTCACTGCTGTTTGTTTTGTTTGTTTTTGTTTTTTTTGTTGATTAGTGTTTGCTATTGATACGTTGCTATCACTAATAGATTTGGAGTATGTTGGATTTTTGTCATCACTGATAAACAAATGTGTTTTTATTTGGGGTCTATCAGTGATAGATTTCTACCACCAATAAACTTGAAGAATGTTGAAATTGTTTTTTGTTTTTCATGAGTAAGTAAATGCTTGGTTTATTGTTTTTTTCCTTTGGTATTATTGATTTGAGTTGATCAGTGATAAGTCCTATCACTGATATACATAATGGACAGTAAATGTATATTCATGCAATGTAAGTAAATATACAATTTCACTATTGTTTGTTATTATTTTTTTGTTGTTGATTGGTGTCTGCTATTTGATATTATTTTCCATGAAAATGAAGAAAAATTATAGTTTCATTTCTATTTATTTGTTGTTTAGTTAATAGACGATTGCTAGCCTACTTTTAAACTTTGAATATGTGGCTAATTATGGTCTATCTGTGATAAGGTTCTATCACTGATAGACTTGAAGTGATAAAGTCTATCAATGATAAGATTATCACTAGTAGACTTCACCACTTCAAGTCTATCAATGATAGAAACATGTCAGTGATAAGTTTAACATTGATAGATTTTACTATTTGAAGTATATAAGTTATCCGCTCCATAAATGATAAACTTGAAGTGTTTAGTTTGTTAACTGAAGTGATTATTACTATTCTAACAGGCTGACAATTATGGAAAACAAACAACAAAAAAAAAAGGGGCAAAAAGAACCTTAGAAGTTGAAAAACCATCACACAACAAAAAGATATTTGCTATATGTTTTCTATATATCTATTTCTAAGTTGTTCTTTAGAATATTTATAATATATATTTTCTTTTTTGTTTAAATAGGCAAAAGAAATCGCTAAAAAAAGGTTGGAACTCCATTTTGGAAGTCACAGTTTATGTCAAGTTGGAAGTGATAGACCATATTAGGAGTTTAGATTCTATGTGTCTATCATTATTTAAGGAAGGATCATTTGGGCATTTGCTAGGTTTAAAAAATGTCCAAAGTACCTTTACAACTTCTAGCACATTTGATTAGAAAACAATGTGTCTCTACTGATAACAATGTTCTTCTTTTTAACATTGAAGGTAACATGGTAGAGTTTAGGTTGAAGGATTTTTGTTTGATTACTGGATTAAAATTGTGATGAATACCTTGTTGAAGATATCTTAGACGAAACTGAAGAAAAAGATTCATAAATTAGACAAGAATTTTTTAGAAATTATACTAGCATCACTAGGAAAAATGTGAATAGTGCATTTGACTATTTTTCTAGTCACTGTAGTGATGAAAGAAAAAGAAAAATAGCAAAACTTGTCAATCTTTATCTGCTAGAAAACTTGTTGATTCCAAAACAACGTCATAATTTTATGGATTGGAAGCACGTCAAGATGTTGAATGATGAGGAGAAGTTTAGGAATTATCTATGAGGAAGATTGTCTTATAGTCTCACTGTCGAGTTTTTAAAGAAATCTATTAAGAGATAAAACAAACCAGCTACCTATCTGCAAGGATTCCCCATAATTTTAGCTTATTGGGCATATGAAATACTTCCTAAGATTTTTGAGGGGTTCACAAAAAAGAATAGGAAATGGCTTTCCAAGAATGTTGAATTGGGAAACAACAATGCAACCAGATTGGCAACATCTTCTCGAAACGAAATGTAAGTTTCTAGTTTTTTTCATTATTAATTATTATACAAGTCTATCAATGATATTGGTCTATCAGTGATAGACAAATATCAGTGATAGAAGTATTATATCTATTGAAACACACAAATAAATGTAGGGAAGGAGTCTATTAGCAATATAGTTTATCAATGATAGACCAATATCACTGATAGATAGACTATATCAGTGATATTGGTCTATCAGTAATGGGGTCTATGATAAGCCTATATCACTAATATGATCTCATTAAACTACGTCAATGATAACTCCTAACTATGATTATCTTAGTATTTCAAATCTCATAAAAACAATACTAATTAACTATTATGTTTTCAGCTTTATTTAGTTCCTATTGTTGCATTAAAAGAAGAATTGACATCGGAATACTTCAAAAAATATATGGAAATTGAGGAAAAAAGATTGGAGGAAGGAGAAAATGATGTAGAAAAAGATGAAAAAAAATTGGAGAAAGAATATCTTCTTTACAATAAGATATTGAAGGTCTTAAAAGGCAACACAAAGAAGATGCCGAGATCTTAAAAAAGGACAAATGGAGATTCTCACTTTGTTACATTCTCTAATGAAATTTTAAAGAAAAGTGAAAGACAAACTCAAGAGTGTTTTGACAAGAATCATCCTCCATCTGTGAGTATAGAAATGATGGATGTCGATATTGATGCTAATATTGACAAAGTGTTTTGACAAGCAACTATTTATGGGAAGGAGAAAGAGCTAAAATTATTAAAGTCTTCTGTTCTTTTACTTTTTTGTTATTTTTCTAGTGATAGACTACTATATAAGGTACATATAGTTTATTGACGGTATACTAATATCTACAGATGCATAAACAAAATCGTGAGAAAGAGGAGGAAATAGAAGAAGCCACTATTGCTGAAGGAAAAAAGGTACCCATCTAGTTAAATAGTAGGTTATTACTATTCTGTTTTATACTTCAAGTGTGCTACTCATTAAAGGCTTTCAACGATAGGTTTCTATCACTGATAGAATGTCGTAATCTTTTTATTGGAGTCCAACAATAACAGCAAAAATGTATATTGGCATCTACAATTTCGTGCATTACTACACTTATATAATATATTATAGAAGATTGAAGACAAGGAGGAAGAAGTGAATGTATATGAAAAAAGATAAAAAATGGTGCATGAAAAAGAGAAAAAGTGAAGGTATAACAATTTTCACCATTCCCTATATTTCTTTATGATTGTTAGACTCAATATATATTTATAAAATTATAATTAAGTATTGACATTTCAGGTTATTGAACAAAAGAAAAATATAATGACAAATGCTGAAAATGTTAGACAAAAAAAATAGCCTAAACCGTCAAAGAAGATGTTGGAGAATGCAAATGACAAGAAGATTGCAAAAGAGCAAAAGGATGCAAAGGACCAAAAGAATGCAAAGGACAAACAAGACATTCTCCAAAACAAACAAGACATTCTCTTAGAATCAAGGACATTGCCCCTAGTTTTGACCTAAAAATCTCTCAAATGTAATATGTAGTTATGACTTAGTTTAATGTTGCGATTATTACACCTTAGTTTTTGTGGATATGGGATATTAGTGGGATATGGGATATGGTTATCAGTACTTTAATATTGTGGGATGTGGGATATTACCCTAGTTTTTGTGGATACATTAGTAGTTCATTTTTTCATATAAATATAGGAAATTGTTGGATCATTGGTTGAATTAGTGCTAATTATATTCATTTGTGCTTCTATTTTTACAGTTGTAAGGACCAAAATCTTGTAATTATGTAATGGGTGATAAGTGATAGAACCATGTCAATGACAAACCAATATTAATGATAGAAATCACAGTGACATTGCTTGAAATTACTCACAAATACTTCATACATAGTTCTATTTGTCATATAAATATAGGAAATTGTATCCCTTTCTGCTTTCTATTTTAAAGTTCTAAGAACTAAACTCTTGGTATTATGTAATGGATGATTAGTGATAGATCAATGTCAATGATAGACCAATATCAGTGATAGAAAGCACAGTGACAATACTTGAAATTGATGTTACTTTCTTTTGTATGTACTTGATTTTGCGTTTTGATTCCATTGAAAAATTCTATACTTTGTATTGAGAAAAAGTTCAAAAGACTAAATTTTATACTTTTAAGTGACATTACTTCACATTGAATAAGAAACAAAGCGAATATATATAACTATTGACAAAAAATCGGAAAAAAAAGTTATATATTTCTCAAGCAGAATGTTATGTTCGTATAAACAATATAATAATCAAACCAATGGTAAAAATGACAAACCCTAGAACATTCTAAAAATGTTCGCAACCTACACGTTCACATCTATAAAGATCACATTGATAGTAAATATTCATTGTATAAATGGAGGAAATTTACACGTTCTACGATTATGACCAACACAACAACAACAACTGCACTTTGTTTGACTTTTTTGCTCACTAATTGATAATATTCTTTGTTTTTTAGGTCGGCCTGCTGGACGCTTAACAATTGGAGGTAATATATTCATGTAAATCCATATAGGCTTCCAATTAGCATGGTTCTCAACTGGACGGATAGAACCAGTATAATATGAAATCAAGGTAATTGTTAAAAAATACTTATGAACAAATGAGTAAGTATCTAGGTTGCATCCAAGAATAACAGTAAGTGCATGGGCACATGGAATTTCATCAAGATCCCAAACATGACAAGTACATGATTTGGAATCTAAATGTACCATAAAATGATTGCTTCCACCAATTACTTGAAATTCGAGATCATTAATTGCATTAACTTGAGAAAAATGACACATAGACAAGAAATTAATTAAGATCCAACTATATGAGTCTATTAGTGATAGAACTTAATCACTAACAAATTGTGCTATATTACCCATGAAAACAAGTAACTCTTACCGTGAATCTTCTTGATATCTGATGTTTTGTTTGAAATTTTCCTCAGCCCAGCTAGTCAAAACAAATTTCATACAATGTGCGGTTTACTTTTATCATAAAACAATTTTTGAAGTAATTGTCTAATTGAATCGAGTAGTGATGCCACAAGTAAATCTCTAAGCTCTTTTAGAACTGCATTTAAACATTCTAAAATATTTGTAGTCATCATCTGATATCTTCTCCTTCTACAATATGCACGAGCCCACTTCTCGAAACCAACATGACTAAGATAGTCTTGTATATGAGGATATATAGCCTCCATCTATTTCATTTCAACTCAAAATCAGCAATAGTATATGCTTTTCCACATCTAGAAAACATATTATCGATACAAGAGTCCTTATATGTTAACTTCAAACTTCTCAAAAGGTGTCACAAAGAAACACAATATTCCGCCATTGGAAAAATATTTTGAACACCTTTTGAAATACTTAAATGTAGATCAAATATAATAACTAAATCTTCTCGATCCTCTAAACTTCTCTTTATATTATCAAAAAACCATTTCCATGATGCATCATTCTTGGAGTCTATAATACTAAAGGCAAGAGGAAAAATCTAATTGTTACCATCAATTGTGTACACCATCAAAAGAGTTTTACCATATTTACATTTCAAAAAGGTGTCGTCAATTGATATGTTTGGCCTACAGTATTTTCACCCCTCAACACACGATCTAATTGCCATGAAACAATACTTAAAATGTTCATCAGAATCAGTTTCATATGCAATGAATGAACCTGCAGTAAGATAAAAAAAAAAAAAAGATATATCAAAGAATAATTACATTATGTTTTACATTAGATCTATCATTTATAGACCAAATATTAGCGATAGGCCAATGGTACACTCATTTACTATATAACATATCACTGATAAACCAACATCATTGATAGATCATATCAGTTAAACAAGTCTATCAAATATTGATTACATACTCATTGGAAGTTTGATTGATGATATATAAAGGATAGCAGGGAAAAAAACTGGATTCATTTCTTTTAGCTTCGTAAAAATTATGGGATCAAGGCCTAAGATTCCTTTGCATCACCATTTAATGACTTCATAATATATTCTTATATTCTTTTGCCCTCCAAGCTTTATAGTAGCTAACATCTACCCTAAATTTAGTATGCATATGAACCATAATATCATCTGGAGTCAAACAGTCACAACGACTAAAATCTTTTATCATACAGTCACCAATCAATGATGAAGATGCTTGTCTAAGAGAAGTTTGAATAGCATTTATAGAACAACGATGATTAGCAATATACTTCCTAAGTTTCCATAATTCCCCACCCTTATAACAATATGAATGAACATACCATTCACAATCTTCTTAGGAGCACTTCAACACAATTACTTTAGAATTTGATCTCACAGTCTTGAACTCAAAGTTGTTCTTTATAGCTATGTAGTAAAAAGACTTTGATACTATTTTCTTACTAGCAAACATATCCTTCTCTTTCAAATCAAGTGTAGCAAATGTAGAAAACAAGCTACTAATATCAACATTCGTTAGGATGTTAAAATCATCAGTAATGGGAGAAGAAGAAGACACACCACATAAAAAAGTATCAAATCCACTATTGGAAACTCCTTCTAAAAGAATATCAATAGCATGAACAACTAATGGATGTCTAGTACTTTTTCTTTAACTAAATTAAAAAACCAAGCAACATCATTATCTTCATGAATTTCAACCACAGTTTGAATGCCACTGATACCAAAATCCAATAAGATCGATAATTGTATTGAAGAAATAGATACATCCAATCAAATTTTCTTTAATATTAAACTCACAAAACTCTCAAAACACATAATCTTATCAACCAATATGCCTTTAGTCTTGTAATTCAAGTAATTATATTTATCATCACACAGTCCACTATGAAACACCACTATGGCAAGCTTAATCATATTTCCAAATCATTGCAAGAAACAACAATTAAACTCATGACATTCTAGACTAGTAGAATAAATAGAAAACAATATCTATAAGTGATAGACTAATATCATTGATACACTATGATATGTATCTATTATCAATAGACTAATATCATTGATAAGTTCATGACTACTCATATTAGTGATAGGAAGTTCATGACTACTAATATCAATGATAGGAAGTTCATGATTGATTGGAAAAAAAACCTAAATATAAACTAAACAGAAATTAAGTTATGCACACTCAAAGAAAATATTAAAGCAGATCAAACCAAGAAACTGAGGAAATCAAATAAAAAATAGAGCATACTTCAAGTAAAATCAATGAATCTTAAAAAAGAAATCAAATATCTAGACATCCAATAAAAAACAGAGTGAGAAATCGAATACCTAGACATGGGAGAAAGAATCACACAAGAAAAGGATGAAACCATACAAAATTGCGAGTCAGAAATACAAAAGCGAATGTAGAAAGAAGAAATGCGAGCAGAAAACCTCATAATCGAGCGACGAAGAACAGAGAAGATGTACCTAGAAAATGCACATTAGTTCGACCAAAAAGAAGGTGAAACCTCAGAAGAAGAAGTGACATTGTGGAAATACACAAAAAGAAAACGAAAACGATGAAGAACGGGGACCATGAAGAAGAAGGGGGACGATGAAGCTCCACGGTAGAAAAAACAGAAAGAAAGAAAACAGATAAGCCGGACGATGAGGAAGAAGGGATAGAATAGGGTTATTTTAGGAATAAAAAAAAGAAGGTAAACATATTTAAGATAATTCAGAAAATAATTTATATTTACAAATAGTTTTAAAAAGGATATATATATTTATTTTTTTTAATAAAAAAACACCTGCTACAAATTTCCTATACATATATGAAAAAAAAAATAACTTCAATTTTTGTGAGTAGCGGCCAGATACCTCCCTACAGACCTCTCTCTCAACCCTCCATTACGCATGCAGGCTCAAGCCAACGTCGCCGTCGGCCATTTTTTCGTTCAGCATCTGCGCCGTAGCTTGTCAGCCTTCTATGTCTGGGTCGTCGCTCACCTGATCGTCTCTCGCCACCGCATGGTTCGCCGTCGGTTACACACACACACACTCTCTCTAGTTGATTTCTCTCTTGATCTCTCTCTACTTATCATGGAAATTTTATTCTTCCCCTTAATCAGTGAGTACCCGCCCCGCTAGCAGATCAGTATCGCTACTCTTGGCTGTCCAAATCACAGAAAATTGCCAAACTTCGTCGGATTTTTGTTTGGGTAAGATTTTAGTGGTTTTGATGGATTTTTCTGGAATGAATCTTGAATACCCAATGAACTTCACTTGATTTAATGATTATTCATTATGTTTGGGCTTTAGATTCAGGTTTTAGTGGTTATGAGTGGGCTGACCAGTAGTGTCGAAGGTCAATTTTGGCGGTTTTGGGCCATGTTTTATAATTCTTTTGGACTAATTAGTGATGCCTAAATTTTGGGTTTTAGATTGGTGAATTAGAGTGTTTTGAACTGCTATTCTACAAATTAAAGATCAAGTTGTTGATTTTTGGATCATGTTGATTGGAAGATTGGAGATGATCCCGAGTAGAGCCACATTTGGCTAATAGTTATTTGGTGACATTCAAATTTCAATTTTTTATGTTTTTGTATAAGCCCCAAAATTTTTAAGTGGATTTCAATTTATGTTGTTTCAGGATTATTTTCGCTCAAGTTAAAGAGGAGTTTAATTTGCTAATTTCTTGGACATAAGTTCAAGTTAGGTAATCTTACTACTGCAACCGTCTTTAAGCCAGACGACTTAGACTTTATGATTTAGTAGATTTGATTGGACAAAATTGAGAAGCATGATGCGATTAGAACCATGTCTTGAGCATGATGATATAATCATATTAATGATATGATTATGTGTAGGTCCTTGAGACATCTACTATGATTTATGAAATTTACTGTGAAAGTATAAAATGTCTTTAGTTAAGAGCAATGATTGGCTCTCCTAACACTATTATATTATCAGAAGCAAACGGATTTTCTCCTATGTTATCGGAAGCCAATAGATTTCCTACTATGTTACTGGAAGCCGACAAATTTCTTACTATGTTACTGGAAACCGACGGATTTCCTACTATGTTACCGTATACCTACGAATTCCTACTATGTTACCGGAAACCTACGTATTTCCTACTATGTTTTCAGAAACACTAAGAAAGCTACAATGCGCTACTATGTTTATGAGCCTTCGGGCCATCAGATGCGTGTTAGTTTGAGTTAAATCGCTCACTAGATGACCATCTAAGATTTAGTTAATTAGTGCATCCCACCAGTATGTTGCATTTATTGGATATAAGTGCATAGCCTGACCCCAATAGTGGGGTTACTTATGGAATATTTTATACTCATCCTTTATTATGTTACATTTTTTAGGCAAAGGAAAGGACGTACCAAAGGCGTTTGACGGGGAGATCTATTGATGGTGCCATGGGACTAGAGATGATGCTTCCGCTTAGGTTCATGTTTTCATGTTTGTTTTGGATGTTTCAATTGAGAACTATTTAGTTTAGAAATTTGATTTTTTTTTTTTTTAATTTCAAAGTTTTTAAGGGATCCCGGACTAAATCTTGTTTTGATTGTAGTGAGAATTTATGAAATTTAGGAAAAAAAAACTCTTGTTTTACATAGAAATTATCAATTAGCTTTGTTTTAAAAAAGATTTATATGCCTAGTAGTAATGACCCAATTAGAAATTCCTAGAAATTTGGGTTATTACAATTGGTTTCGGAGACCAAGGTTTTTAGGTTTTGCAGACTAACTTACAATGTAAGTACAAAATGTCTCTATAGCTCATCGATGGATTTTTTTGTCATCGCCAGGTACACTTTGCAAGTAAAGTTTTTATGAAAAGTTATGCATGAGGATATTTATTTAGCTTAATGAACTCACCATGTTCTATTGGTAGTTTAGTTACTCGATAAAAGTTATTATGAGATGACTATTTAGTTATGCCGTTATAAAAAGAAAAAAATTATGAGATCATTTGACACTAATTTTTCTCTTGGTATGACTAATAGAATGAAACCAAAACAGTAGTTCAAAGACCTTTAAGAAGTTTTCTAGATGAGAATTCACTAAGGAATTATGTTATGCTTTGCAATAGATGATTAGGTTAATGGTATTGCAAGAAGCTCTATCACAACAAGTCGCATACTTAGGTATGAGATTAAAGTTGCTTGTAGATAAACATGAAAGGAAAAAAGGGAAAAAAAGGGAACAAGAGACTAAAGTATCTCTATGGATTTCTAGTTATTAGAGTTGAGGCTCAATATATGAAACTTTAAAGGCCTTAATACGACAAGATTACTATTGTAGGGTTTAAAGATAATGGACTCAATAAGGTACTTTGACAATTCATGTGTCATACTGAGGAGTGAGAAAATAAAAGTTGGACAGCAAGTAAAATTAATGTGACGAAAAGCTCCTCTTAAAAGTACCTAGCTTAGTTGTGGTGAGGAAGAAAGAAAGACAAATGGTTTAAAAAAGGACCCCAAGTCTAGAAGTAGACAAAAAGAAATTTATAGAACAAGACAAGTTGGACTAAGAGGTAATATTTATATCGTGTCTCGAGTTTTTTTGGGTTATGCCAATTGTTGGGGTTGATGCCCTAAATCTCGTGGTTTTGTAGTTTGTAAACTGTATTTGTACAAACATATTATTTATTTAATAAAATAAGCTTTATTTTATTTGACATTTAGTTACATTAACTCATAACCAATAAACTAAGATCCAAGATTATTAGGTGAAGCTTAAATATGTATGTGGAGACATACAGGTGGATCATGTTTAAGTGATAACCTAAAAAGTTTGTAGTAGATAGATAATGCTGGGTACCTTATCCTGACGATACTACGGATACGATCCATTTTGTAATTGTTACAATCGTTGTAAAGTGTTACAAATGATTTGAGCATGATCACTCATGTGCAGACATATGAGCAGGGGTATCATATTCAAGGAGTTTATATAAGTCCGAACCACGAAATGAATAGTCTCTCTTTATAACACTGTTGCTAGAAAAGACTTACGTTTTACCAGGATTACCATAGGTGAATTAACTTTAATCCTAAATGAGTTGTGAACTCCTGCTTATGAGGGTGGTCCTTTGGTCTACATGGGTGAGAGTGGCCAGGTTCGTCATCTCAATATGCCTACAATTTTGGGGATTCGTTTGATTAGGGAGTTGGGAATACAACTACATAAGAAGGAATTCACTTTTTCCTTGTTAGGGTAAGTAGATAAATTACTCCCTTAAGGGCTGATTTTGGGTCTTAAGTAATGTGGTGCCACACCCTCTCTTAGCCCGAAAGTGGTTCAGTTATAGTTGGACTATGACCAATTATTCATTAGAGGGATAAGTGGTATTTAAAGAGTTAGATGTAACTAGAGGTGTAAAACAATAATTTTGATCCAACTGTAATTATGAGCAATTTGTGAAAGGTCAATGCACTGTGATTGATTGTATCCAATGGACACAAAAATATATCTATAGTACGCAGAGTGCTGCTATCGGTCTTTAGTGGAGTTATCGATAGTTAATGAAAGTTGATTAATTTAATTAAAGAGTTAATTAATTAATCTCATATCATTAGAGCTTCAATCTAGAGGTGCATAAGGTTCCCTTGTTAGTTCAATAAGAACTAATGAGAATCAAATTAATTTTGGATGAATTTGAATTATTCAAATTAATTAAAGGAAGTTATTTGTATACGATATAATTAATATAATGTACGCGATACATTATAATATAAAGTTTTAATGAGAGAAAGAAATATTTGAATATCACTCAAATATTGATTATATGAATTTGATTCATATAAAAACTATATCTTTAAATTAATGTGAATATTATTCATATTAATATTATAATTATAACGAGAGACAATAAGCTATAGATTATATTATATGTGATATAATATAAATAATAGGTTATATGTCATATGTGATATAACATATGGTTTAATATTGATATATATTAAATTAGTAAATATATATTTAAAAATTAAAAAATTTTTAATTTTTGAAAATAAACTCCTAAGGGGTGTTATTTTCAAATTAAGGAAATAACTCTCTAAACCTTTCTCATTACGTGATAATAGAATCGCAGAGATCTTCATCATCTTCTTTCCAATCTTTCTTGATCTCTCTGTGACTTCCCTATGTTTTTCTCTCAAGCAAAAAGAAAACTCTCCCTCCCTTCTCCAAAATTAAAAAGGAAGCCCATAAAACTCTCTTTCATTCTCACCTTGAGAATAACTCGAAAACGCTTGTGGTGGTGTCGAAGGAGATATTGTTGTGTTGTTGATTTTGGGAGAAGCGGAGAAGCAGAGAAGCTTTCCCAGTTGTCGTTCTTGCTCTGGAGAGGAACCGAGAAGAATTTGTTCTTCAAGGGTCAGTATCATTTTTTTTTATTTTCTCTAATTTCAAGTAGAATGCATCCTTAGAGTTTCTACTTTATCCAGTAGTTTTCGTTGCCTCTGTATTTTAAGTTCTATAAAACAATTTCAATACATAAGGCATTCAATTGCTTTTACTTCTGGGAATTCCAATCTCTTCAATTGTTATCAGAAGAATTTGTTTTCTAACTTGATTTATCGAGTTTTGGTGGATGTTCATTCTGCATTGTAATGTATGATGGTTTTGCACTTGAATGTTTTAAAAAATGGCATAAATCTATTGCTTTAAAGAGTGTAAAGTTGTAAGGGCCTTGTGTTTTGGACATTTAATTTTCACTATCGAGTTTGTAAGACCGTGTCTATTGATTATTCAAGTGTTGTTGAAGAGTTTGGTGGCATCTGGAATATGTTTGGGCTGAGATTGAAGCATAAATTTTGCTTTTGTGTTAGAGCATAACAACAGCGTTACAGTGCTGCCCTTTACGCTGTTACACAGAATGATCAACGTTGTTATGTTGCCTCGAGGATAAGCTATACTGTGGTAACTTTTGGCCCAACGTAACTACATTCCCGACAACGTATTGTTACGCTTCGACAAGGAAAAAGCCAATGTAACGACGCTGGCGTCGAGCGTCATTACGCTCCGAGGGCATCCGCGCATGTGTCAAGTGACTACTAGAACGTGGGATCAAGATCGTGTAGTTGGGCTTCAAGGCAGTTTTTGTTTTTTAATTTGTAATATTTTTTTATTTTACTTTTTTAATGAATTAAATTAATATAATTGTTATATTAATTTAATTAATTGTTTAGGATGCCAATTTTTGGTCCAAGTTGCTTTTATTATTTTGTATATATGATGTATGATTTATTTAATTATATAGCATATTATATGCCATATAGTATAAAAATCCCATTATAAGATAAACATTTTTTCATGCATCATTTTTATATAAGTGTTATATTATAAAATTGCATGATTTAATTAAGCATGCTCATCCATCATATTAAATATAATTATTATATTATATGACTGCATGCATTAATAACATGTCCATGCATCATATTATATTATAATTGTTATAATATATGGTATTGGATGATGGATGTATGTTATTTTTTTCATTACTTTAGAAATATAATTGTTATGCATAACGTAATGAAAATAGAGATGAAAGAAGCATGACATTACTTTCAAAATATAATTTTTATATTCTATGTATGTCATTAGATGCATGACATAGGTTTTAATTTTTTCATTTTCTTAATAAGTGTTATAAGTTAATGAAATTAGAACTAAAATCTATAATCAAGAGTTGCGTGCAAATATAGGTTAAATTAAGTTTTAAGTGGTTTAAATTGATTTCATCTAGACCTATGTTAATAATATTTCTAATATGATTAGAAATAGGGTTAATCTTTTATTTTCCTTTTAAATTAAATTGGATCAAACAAAAGATTAAATTTATATCATAATTGTCTATCATGGACCTTTGCCTAAGGAAGATTTTGTCTAAGACAGGGGTATTTAAGTTGATAGAAATAAAACACCTCTACCTGGAGACCAACCTGGAAGGTGAATTATACAATTATATTATAAGCACACAATAAATTATTAGGTTTACTAAAGTATTTAATAAACGAGAATCATTATTAGTAAACTATCCAATATAAGAATTATATTAAGCATATTTAACAATCACTTAATCAAATTGTTAGCTAAATTTACCTAAGTTAATAAATCCTAGGTTTAAAACACATAGTGGGAGGAAAATAATGTATATGATATGCCAATTTTCTTTCACGTTTCTCCCTAAACAGTTCACACCGTGAGATCTATGCTCGACCTCGAGACACCTTTGCTTATGTCCCCCCTATGAATGGTGTTTTCATAGGTCAATACCAAGGTGAAGGGAGAGACTGTTTAGTAAGAGGGAGAGGAACGTGTGTCAACATATCCCATGGTCTCATTTGTTGGTTTGTTGTAAAGTTTCAAGCTCAGTCTCGAGACACCTTTGCTTGTGTTCCTCTATGAATGACATTTGTATGAAATTTTACACAAACTCCAGAAATGCATATGACTACTTTAGTTTTTGCTCCAATCGATTTTTTCTATACTTGGCTCATTGCGACAGAACTCTAGAGTCTAAAATGAAGGGTTACACTTCTAAATTTTTTTTAAGTAAGTTAATAACTTCTGGATCGAATAATGGTGACTAATCATTATAAGGATAAGAATTATTCTGGTGTAATGGTTGGTTGAGATTGTTTCATTTCAGTGAAAAGGTAACTGATCATCCTATGGTGGATTTATCCTAACTCACTAAGCATCATTGCAAAATAGATGTCACATAGGGTATATTAGTTTTTTGCTAAAATTTGATTGGTTTTGGGTAATACTTTGATAACTAATATAAATAATTTATATGTTTCCAACAATCTTCATCATAACTAGCATTACACTAAACTTATAGAGTGTTGATAAACTGAATCGTGACAATTACACTAGTTGGAAAATCACTATAAGTATTGTGCTTATTATCGATGACCTGAGGTTTGTCCTTGTTGAGGAATGTCCTCAAGTGCTCTCTGCTAGAACATCTCGAAATGTTTAGGATGCATATAATAGATGGGTCAAGGTAAATGAAAAGGTTCGAGCGTACATTTTGGCCAGCTTATCTGAAGTCTTGGTCAAGAGCATGAAACCATGGTCACTGCACGTGAGATCATGGATTCGTTGAGGGAGATCTTTAGACAATCGTCCACAAAACTTTGACATGATGCTCTAACATACATTTTCAATACCCGTATGAAAGAAGGGGCCTCTATTCGAGAACATGTTCTAAACATGATGGTCCACTTTATTGTGGCTGAGATGAATCTGTCATCGATGGAGACAGTTAGGTTAGCTTTATTTTGGAGACTCTATTTGAGAGTTTCCTCCAGTTCCGTAGTAACACTGTTATGAACAAGCTAGACTTCAACCTTACCATCCTTCTTAATGAACTACAGACTTACCTGTCTCTAATGAAAGTCAAGAAGTAAAAGGGAGAGGAAAATGTTGCCACATCCTCAAAGAAGTTCCACAAATGTTTGAATCTGAGACGAAGTCTGTACCTTCTTATTTCGGCACCAAAAAGTGGAGGAAAAAGAAGAGAGGTCGGGGGAAAGGTAACCCTATTGTGGCCTAGAGCGGTAGGAAAACCAAGGTTGCCAAAGAAATTTACTTCCATTTCAACCAAGAGGTGAAGGAACTCGTTTTACAAGGAGATCCTTGAACGGAAGCAAATCATTCAAATTCCATTTTTATTGAAAACTAAATTTATAGTAAATATACAAGATATGAATTTATAAACAAATTACAACATGTTTTTTATAAAGAAAAAAGGTTCAAGAGATATCACCTTACAAGAACCTTTCTTTGTGTATATCCCTCGAACGGTCATGAACCTCGAACTCAGCAAAAAACTTGAAGATCCTCTTCAAGAACTTCTCGAACCAAAAGGAGACACTACCATAGTGAGCCTTTCGTATTCTTAGGGTGAGAACCTAAGAGCGGTGGGCTCTAACTATTTTGGTTTGGAGGGTTTGTTTATGTTTGGAGAAGAAATAAGATTGAAGAAGACAAAACGTTTCTATGATGTTCAATCGTCTAACAAAATTTCTCAATCGGATAGGTACTGCTGTGTGGTATAGGAAGAATAAGAAGAAAACTTATTTTCTTTTATTCCTTCATGCCATAAAACCAATTAACCACCCACTAAGGTGGTTGGAGAGAAAATAGGAATTTATTATTCAAAATAATAAAATAATATAAATAAATATGATAACTAACTTATCATATTATATTTATATTAAACTATATGTTATATCAAATATAACACATAACCTACAATTTTAATATTGTATCATATACAATATAAACTATAGTTTCTTTTCTCTATTTTATGTCATTTAATATAAATCATATTTATATTAGATTTAACAATTATGAATCACATTCATAGAAAATATATTTGAATCCAATTCAAATATTTATTTCCTCAAATTAAACTATAATGTATCATATACATTATAACAATTATATCATATATAATTGAATCAAATATAATTAAATTCTCTCTTATTAATTTGAACATTCAAATTAACCCAAAAACTGATTCTCAACTAAATCCTTTTGAGCTATCAAGAGGACCTTATAGACATGTAGTTTGAAGCTTCAACAGTACATGAATAATTAATTAAACTCTTTAATTACATTATCCACCATCCGTTAACTATTGGCCACTCCACTAAAGACTAAGAGTTGCACTCTTCGCACTAAAGATATATTTCTATGTCCATTGGATATAACCAATCAACAGCAGGATGGCCCTTCACAAATTATTCGTAAGTACATCTAGGCCAAATTACCGTTTTTCCCTTGTAGTTACATCTAACACCTTATGTACTACTGGTCTCTCTAATGAACAATAGATCATAATCCTACTATGACTAAACCCCTCTCTGGCCAAGAGAGGGTGTGGCACCACATTTTTCAAGATCCAGAATCAGCTCTAAAGAGAGCAATTTATCTACTTACCCCTACTTCGAGGAAGGAGTAAATTCCATCTTGTGTAGTTGTATTCCCAGCTTCCCAATCAAATGAATCTCCAAAATGTTAGGCTTGTTGAGTCGATGATCTGGCTACTCTCACCCATACAAATCAAAGGACTACCTTCATAAGCAGGAGTTCACAACTCGCTCAAGATTCAGGCCATGTTGCTTATGGTCATCCTGGTGAAATGAAAGTCTCTATTATGAACGGTGTTAAATAATGAGACTAAACATTTCGTGGTCCGGTCTGATACAATCTCTTTTGTATAGAATATCCCCGCTCGCATGTCTAATACATGAATGATCGGGATCAGATCATTTGTAGTACTTTACAACAATTGTAACACTTACAAAGTGGGCCATACTCATAGTGTCACCAAGATAAGGTACACAACCTTATCCTATATTACAGACCATTTAGGTTATCACTTAAACATGATCCACCTGTACATCACCACATACACGTTTATGTTACAATGATAACCTTGGATGTTTGCTTATTTGTTTGTGGTTAATGCAACTAAAATATGACTTATTTTATAGACAAAGTGAATAAAAATATCATATATTATTAATCACATAAAAGTTTGTTCATACAATATTTACAAATTATAGAACCCTACGAGATTTAGGGCATTAACCCCAATAATCTCCTACTTGTCCTAAAGCCAATGGGGTGTACAAGAGAATAAAATACAAGTACACAAAACAATAAACAAGGGCATAACACGCCCAGTACAAGATCTCCCACTTTCCCTAGTTCAGCCGTGGCTTGTCCAATAGACCCATACTCTGCAGGTGACCCTCAAACACTAGTCATAGGGGCCTTTGTAAACGGATCAGTAACATTGTGCTCTGAAGCTATCTTCGTGAGAATCACGTCCCCTCGATGCACAATCTCTTGGATGAGATGATACTTCCGTGCTATGTGCTTACCGCGTTTATAACTCCTAGGCTCTCAGGAATTAGCCACAACACCACTATTATCACAATAAAGTGTGATGGGCTTTGACGTGTCTGGAACAACTTCCAGATCAGTTAGAAATTTCTTGAACCAAATGGCTTCCTTAGAAGCTTCACAAGTCGCTACATACTTTTAGCGTCCATAGTGGAGTCTGTGATGCACCCCTGGTTGGTGCTTCACCATAATACTGCCCCTCTGTCAAGAGTGAATACTGATCCTGATGTGGATTTCCTAGAATCCCTATAAGTCTAAAAATCAAAGTCTGTGTATCCCATAAGGATCAATTCTTAGAACCATACACAAACATGTAGTCCCTCGTTCTCTGTAGATACTTGAGGATGTTCTTAACGGCAGTCCAGTGATCTAATCCTGGATTAGACTGATATCTACTGACTATCCCTACTGCATAATAGATGTCAAGTCTAGTACATAACATTGCATACATCAAAATATCCACGGCAGATGCATAGAGAATCTGTCTTATATCCTCAACCTCTTGAGTTGTCTTAGGACAATGTTCCTTAGACAAAGTAACTCTGTGCCTGAAAGGCAATAACCCCCTTTTAGAGTTCTGCATCGAATTCTTGACAAGCATCTTGTCAATATACGACGCCTGAGACAGTGCTAGCATTTTTTTCTTTCGATCTCGAAAAATTTGAATACCCAAAACAAACTGAGCCAATTCTTAACTGTAGTCAGTAAACCTACATCATTCCCAATGAGTAGGATATCCTCTACATATAAACTGAACTGTTGATGATCTTCTTGTAGACACAAAGCTCATAACCGTTTTTATCAAAGCCATAAGATTTGATCGTAGTATTAAACCTAATATTCCAAGATTGAGATGCTTGTTTCAGTCCATAAATGAATCGATTAAGCTTGCAAACTTTTTGCTTTTGATCTTGGACTATGAATCCCTCGGGTTGCACCATATAAATGGTCTCCTCAAGATTGGCATTTAGAAAAGCAATCTTGACATTCATTTGCCATATCTCATAGTCATAATATGAGGCAATGAATAGGAGGATCTGGATAGACTTCAGCATGTCAACAGGCGAGAAAGTCTCTTCATAGTCGACTCCCTCTACCTGGATATAACACTTTGCCACCGATCTAGCCTTGAAGGTTTGCACCTTCCCATCAGCACCTCATTTCCTCTTGTAGATCCATTTACAACCTATAGGTTTAACCCCATCAGGTTGATCTATAAGATCCCATACTGAATAAAGTACATAGACTCTATTTCGAGATCCATGGCTTTGATCCATTCATCTCTGTCAACATCCTCTATTGTCTTCTTGTAAGACAATGGATCTTCAACCTCATTATCAGCTACCATAGCTAAGATTTCAGTTAAGCCCATATAGCGAATAGGTGGGTTCGCATCCCTCTAACTACGTCGAGGTTCCCTCAACTCTTGAGGTGGATTTGACCTACTAGATGAACCTACTTCAATAACTCTTGTTGAGGTACCAGACTTTTCACACCTCGCTCTAGATTACCCTCTTTACCTAGATGGAGTTATGACTGCAGCAGTTACCAACCCTTTACTGGCACTTACTGCCTAACTAACCTGTTTAATTTTCTAAAACCTTGAATACGTACATATTATCAACATACTGAACAAATTAACTCAAAACTTAACATATTTATATTACAGGGTTTCATAACATTGTTCATACATGTGTATTACAACTTAGTGAGACCAACATAGAATACTAGTCCCTATATGTCAGACAAATGTGTACTAACAAATATAGAGTCCTTAATTAAGCTTTCTTCAACCTGAGTCTTTGAGTGGTAGGGCAGCAACAAAGATGTCTTCTGGGAACCGACCGCTACCTGAGAGGAAAAACATTTGAAAACAGGAGCTAGAAGCCCAGTGAGTGACTAACTTTAAAACATAAATTTCATACATAAATCTAATAGTAAAACTGAAAGCTTTAACTGAAAACATAAACTTCGCAATTATCATTCATGTAATCGTTAACATAACATAGCACCATTTTATGCTTTGCTGAACTAAGACTTAGTTTAGAGTGGCTCTCTTGCTCACCCTTTACCATGCTTAACTGCATTACTACTTAACTGGGACGGAATTCTTTTGTTCAACTTCCTATAAACATAATTTGCATCTTTAGTTGAGAGAGAACCTTTTTCTCAATCCTCAACATCAATCCATAGTTGGTATGGAGTAATCTCAATACTACCAATAATAACTTTCCTTATATGCACGCGGTTCCAGTTAAGTATCGTCATACTTAATGTACTCCCACTCCGATACCTTCTATGTGTCCTTCAGTATCGAGCTACTTGGATACCTTCTCTATATCCTTTAGTATCGAGCTATCCAAATCTAAGACTGAGCTTCAATACCTTCTCATCTAGTCCTTCAGTACTGAGTTACTCATGCTAAACTTGCATATTCTTATCTCTTAATGACTCAGTTGTCCTAAAGCATTTTGTACTAACGCATCCTAATGTTCATTTAAAAGCATAGCATAAACATAACATTACTAAGAGATGCGTTACTTGGAAACTATTTGAGAATAGTTGTCATAAATAACTTTCAGTAAACATGTATTGCTAGACATTCATAAAGCATTAGCAATTTACTTAAAACATTTTAAGCATTTAAAGTGACTCACTGTCTTTCAAAATCATTTTCATGTACTTCTCCTTTTTATGTCAAAACTGTGGACACCGCAATGCATTCTATTCATTAGCATTGGCCCCCTTTTTGGGACAACATTCCATAACTAGCTTACTTTGTCTTAGTGAGCAGCCTTACTTTTCAATTCTAAGCTCACTGTGCGAAATTCTTGAGCCTTAACTTGACTTGGCAATAATTTCTTCACCATGCATCCATCGCTTGCCTCTGTGCATTGCCTTAGGCGTTCCAGTCTTCTATGCGCCCAAGCTTTAAGCCCATGCCTACTGCCCATCGCATGGCTCATCACATAGCAACCTTTGCACCAATCGTTTAGCTCATGCACCCGTCATAAGGCACATCAACGCATGCTCCATGCATTTGTCTGGTCGCGCCCACAAGTTCTAATGCAACCTTGCATCTAACACCTTGTGTGCCTACCTGCATGGTCCAACGCCCACACAACACTTGCGCTTACGGCTTTAATATGTGTTGCATCGTCTAACGCTTCTCAGTGAATCCTTGCATCAATTTAGCCTTCAACGCATGCACTCAGCATCATTGTCAGGCCTTTCAAGTTACTTGCTTGTTTAACCCAAGCAGTTGCTTGCTTGTTTAAGATTCCAGATTCAGCTTACAATTTTAATAACTAATTTTCTAGGCTTTTTCTTAAGCAATTTCCTTCTACAAACATTCTCTTAAAGTCTTATCAAGATTACCTTAAAGTTTCAACTCAGAATTCCTCGTAATTAGGCTAGAATCCTCAAATCACCAAGACTGGCCCATGCTTACCTGAGAGTTCGACCTTCAGCCGAATTCTTCACTCTCTAGCTCGATTCCTCTAGAATTTCCTTCCGGTGATTCAATCTCAGTAACTAGACACATTCAGGGTTTGAATGGCTCTAAAATTACTCCATTTTCATGAGTGAATTGCTCAAACCTCTCTTTGAAGTCAAGTTTCCCTTTTTAAACTAGCAACTGCATGATCAACCTTTAATACCAAGCTGCCACCTCATCTTTAAAGGGATAACAACAAACCTGAGCATGACAGCTGGCTTAGTTGATCAATCACTAAGCCGATCCTTTCCTCTTGGTTATCAATGCAAGAGTCAGCTCCCAAGCCAACATTTGCAACCACATAGCTGCATGCCTTTTTCACACAGTGCATCGCCCAACTTGGCAACCACATAACTCACTTAGAGGCTATCGCGTCCCTCCTTTGGTCACATACTTCTAAGCCAACGCATGTCCTAGTCCATACATAGCTTAGTCTTAACATATCAACCAAGCGTTAGGCCTTCCTTGCTTCATTCCATAACTTTAGCGTGCATCGAGTTTCAACGCATTGCGTTTAACGTTGCACACTGGCCAGCACGCATGTCCAGCCTCAATGCTCAGCCTTGCGTTCTTCGTTTAGCCCTGCACACATTGCATATCCAATTGTCTAGTGCCTATCGTGCAGCTCATCATTCAGTGATCTCTCGCTAATGTTCATCACTCTACGATATCGTTTTCACTCATCGTGTAACACATAGCCTATTGCACAACTCTCGCTGCCGCACATCGCGTAGTGCTGACGCCTATCGTCTAACGCGTCATGCCCTATACGATCATCCTCACGCAATGCCTCAACACCTAGTGCCTTGTTCGCGTGCAACCGAGCACTTCCTCGCCCGTGCCTAGCTTACTTATTGCACGATGGTTCCTCCTTGCTACACGACCGCACCGTCCTCAGCGCATCTTGTACACGCGCGCTATGCTCAAAGCCCCGCCTTGTGCCAATGCCTAGCCTACCTTTCTCGTAAGCTCACTAAGCTCGTAAGCCTCTTGGCTGCCGCAAGCCTTGTCAACACATCATGCAAGATCCTTTAACTCATGTGTTCATCCTTAGTTCCAACACATAACTTATCCTTGTCTTCAATACACAGGCTCACTTAACTTCTATAAGCCTTGGTTGCTACACACACAACCTCATGCGTCTATACTTCTCAATCAAAGCATGCCTACTCTTGGCTTCCATACTTGGCCAATTTTCCACTTGTTAAATTATCTAAAACTCACCCATGACTAGGTATTTCCAACAATTAGAATTTTCTTTCTCCATCTTCCAAATTTCTTTACTTCCTTTCACAACTTTACTTTAACGTATCTTTAGTCTTTATTTAGCATGCCTATTACTCACTTATGTAGGAAAATGGAGTATGGGGTTTACAAGACTCTTCAATAACTCTTGTTGACGATTTAGTAGTTTCTTTGGAAATCTCATTCAACACAATTTTACTTTTGGGTCGATGCTCCCTTATGTGGTCTTCCTCAAGAAAGGTAGCATTTGTCGATACAAATACTTTGTTTTCTTTAGGATCACAGAAATAACTTTTTCTCATTCCTTTGGGGTAGCCTAAAAATAGGCATAACTTTGAACGTGGTTCCAATTTCTTAGGATTGACCTTAAACACATATGTTAGGCAACCCCAAAGTCTGAAATGACGTAATCTAGCTTTATGACCATTCCATAACTTCAGAGGTGTTTTGGAAACACTCTTAGAGGGAACGCAGTTTAGGATATAAGATGGAGTCTCCACTGCATAAACCCAAAATGAGTCAGGTAAGGAAGCTAACTCATCATAGACCGAACCATGTCCAACAGGGTTCAATTTCTTCTTTTCGATACACCATTTTGCTGAAGTGTACCAGGTGCTGAGAGTTGGGATACTATTCTATGTTCTATCAAATAGTTCTGGAAAGTCAAATCCATAAACTCTCCACCTCGATTAGATCGAAGTGGTTTAATCATTCTATTTAATGTGTTTTCAACTACAGCCTTGAATTCTTTGAACATTTCAAAAGATTCAGACTTATGTTGCATTAAATAAATGTACCTATACCTTGAATAATCATCAGTGAAAGTGATGAAATATTCATAACCTCCCTTAGCTCTTACATTCATCGAACCACAAAGGTCTAAATGTACTAGCTCTAGAGGCTCTTTGGCCCTATGACCTTTTCCAGTATAAGGCCTTTTAGTCATTTTGCCTTCAAGGCATGACTCACACACAGGTAAAGAATAAACATTTTATTATTCTTCACCAACCTCTCAATCCTATTGAGATTAATGTGTTCTAACCTTAGATGCCAAAGTTGGGTATTTTCCTTAGGAGAAATTCTAAGTCATTTATTTTGAGTTACGACAGTTTTAAACATCTCTATGTTATGGAGGGCATTTGTTACTAACGTCCTTAGCACATACAAATTATTTTCTAGCTGACTAGAACATATATGAACACCATTCTTAGTAATAAACACTTTATTAAATTTAAGATGATCAATAATCTAGGCAGAATCATCATTCTCCACTAAACAAGTTTCCAAAATAAGAAAATCACATTTACCTTGTTTGGCCTTCTTCTTTTTTGCCAAACACCTAGGGCAGTTCCTCTTCCAGTATCCATCCTAGTTGCAATGGAAACACTTTCCTTTGTCAACCCTCACGGGTTGTCTACCCCTTAGAGCACGAACTCCTGGGTTAGCAGTAACATTTTCCTTTCCACCTTTTTTCTTCTTCCACTTTTTGGTGCCAAAGGAAGAAGGTGCAGATTTAGTTCTAGAGGTCTAACTGTCATGGAACATTTTAGATGATGAAGTAACATTTCTTCTCTTTGTCTCTCGCTCTCGTCAAGAACAGCCTCTCTCGCTGTCACTGTAACGACAAGCCAATCGTTTACCAAAACTTGCTGTCGCTCAGTAAACGAACGGTCTTCTACACGAACAAGCAACAACTAAGACACCACCACTTAGTGACCTTGGTATTCTCGGAGTGAGAATCCAGAAGGTGTGGGCTCTGTTGGATTTGGTAAAGGGAATGAGGAAACACGATCGTATTCAGCGACCAAGCAATTGGGAGAGGTGTTGTGTCTATCATATCTATCGTATAAACGGGTGCTTGATCGTTTAGAAAAAGGTGCATGATCATTTAGGTAAGCAGGTCTGATAGTTTAGATGATATTTTAGAGAATCTCGCTCTCACGCGCGATCGTTTAGTAAAAGTTATACGATCGTTTAGGTCGACTGCGCGTGTACACGATCATTTAGGAAAACTTGAGCTATCGTGTAGGCTCTCATTAGCTATACGATGGGCAGTGTATAACTTAGTGAAGCGATTATTCGATCCCTTTGCAAAATTAAAACTATTTTCATTTTATCCTTCAGTTATGAAAACTGAATGCAACCTTCTACTTTCCCGTACGGTTATAGAGAAAACCACCAATAATTACCTCATAATGTTTTAATTATAAATAAATATAATAACTAACTTATCATATTATATTTATAACCTATAGTTTTAATATCACATCATATGCAACATTTAAACCATAGTCCTTTTCTTCTCCACTTGATATAAATCATATTTATATCCTTTTCCTCCAAGTAATGCATCTCATACATCATGTCAACTATAACATATATAATTGACCAGTTTAATCATATCATATATAATCAAACTCCCTCTTCTCAATTTGAACACTTCAAACTGACCAAAAACTGATTCTCAACTTGAATCCATTAAGCTACCAAGGGGACCTTATGAACCTATAGCTTGAAGCTCCAACGGTACGTGAATAGCTGACTAAACTCTTTAGTCACGAGATCTACCATCCGTTAACTACCAGGCACTCCACTAAAGGACCGAACAACTGTACTCTTCTCACCACCAAATATATTTCTAATGCCATGCGAAATATAACCGGATCAAACAGTCATGCGATAACTTCAATAAATGGCTCGTCAAGTACAGCTGGGCCAATTTTACCAATTTCCCCTTGTAGTTAACATCTAAAACTCCTATAAGTACCACTAATGCCCATTTAATAAAAAAATATCTCCAAGTCCTACCGAATAAAGTGGACTGTAGGATTGTAATCAACAAGTAGCAGAAAGCACAAGGATCATCAACAGAACCTTCAAATTCCACTAAAAATATTTGGCCAAAATAACTAAAGGGCATACTTTTGTAAGAAAGAAGCGAGTTTCAAGACATACCATCTTTGCAGAACTTCTTCAAACCTCCTTCACTCAGCTGCTAATCTTACTCGAGCAAATCTCATTGTAACCCATCTCAAAGATCTTTCCACTATTATACTAAGGGTGCTCTAGATTGAGTTGATGGGGACTCAAAAAAGCTTGAATCAAGCGGTAGAAGGACAAATGCCTCACTGTAAAAATCAGCTGAAGAACTCTTTCTTCAAACCAAATTTTCTCTCAAAATCTCTATAGATTGCATATCTGATTTTCACTCAATCTCTTCATTATATTGCAGATCAACATGCAAAGAGAAAAGTTGCATGAGTTGCAGCTCATGCTTGGAGAAGACAAGGCAAAACTAATGCTTCATGTGTGAGCAACTACAAGATGAATAATGGAAAATCTTCATTTTCCATTTAAGTGTTTTGTTTTGTCTTTCTTTTCAATTTTATATCAAAAAATCAAAAATTTGATTTTATTTACATCTATTTTGATTTTAAAAAATAAAAATGAAAATTTAATTAATTTCATAAATTAATTATTAAATAAAAGTTAATTATTTTAATATCAAATATTAAATTAATTTAACACATATCCATCTTTATATATTTAAATCAATATTTAAATATATAAATTCTCCTACTACATTTAATTCTAAAATTAAATATATAATTATATGTCATATAATTACTAATTACCTTAATTCCAATTTGAACGTTTCAAATTAACTTATCACGCTATTCTAGAGCTAGTCCGTTACGAGCTAGTAGGGGAACCTCGCGGACCTACAGATCATGGGCTCCAATGATTCGAGATTAATTGGTTAAGACTCGATAGAACC